>NC_043707.1:17827721-17903837 GCF_006229205.1 Suricata suricatta
GAGAGAGAGAGAGAGACAGAGAGAGAGAGAGAGAATCCCAAGCAGGCTCTGCACTGTCAGCGTGGAGCACCATGTGGGGCTTGAACTCACGAACCGTGAGATCATGACCTGAATCAAAATCAAGAGTTGACAGTTAACTAACTGAGCAACCCAGGCACCCTTAATGTTTAATATTTTTATCTTGATATACAGAGCACTACTTAAATTTGGTCCTATTTATAATGAGAAATATATTTAGTCTTTGACCTTGATTCCTAGCCCAGAACTCCTAAAACCTTTGGAATTTCCCAAGTGGTAGGAGAGTCTTCTATTACTCATTAAGACCTTTCTTGAAGTTTATCCTAATGAGAAGGGAGAGTAGGGCCCCTGAATAACCTCAGGACCTCTCACCAGAAAGAACAAGAGATTAAAGGATTAGAACTTTCAGCCTCACCCACCAACTTCTGGGAAAAGGAAGGTGAGGGAGTCTTACAGAATCAGCTCTATATAAAACTCCTCAACAACGAGATTTGCAGAGCTTCTGGATTGAGGACCACATGTACCCTCAGCAGAGATGGGGTTCACGTCAGTTCTTTGGGGAGGGAAGCTCCTGCGCTCAGGACTCTGATCCAGACTTTGCCTTAGGTACGTCTGGCTGTTCGTCTGTATTACTGATCATATCCCTTATAATAAATGGGCTAATGTACATAAATGCTTCCTGAGTTCTGTGAGCCACACCAGCAAACTGAACAAACCGAAGAAGCAGTCTAGGAACCTCCAATTTATACCCAGGCGGTCAGAATCACAGGTAACAATCTGGACCTGTCTTTGGCATGAGAAGGGGAGCTGAGCATTTAGCCTGAGTTCTCTGATGCTGTCTCCAGGTAGGTAGTGTCAGAATTGAATTGGATTCAATTTGTGGGGCACCCTCTGAGGGGCCACTGAGAACTAGAGAATTGCTTGGTGGCATTGGGAGAAATACACATTGGAGGTCCCTTCTTACTCCTCATTATCAGATACCTCTGCATCTGTTTTCCACCTTATTTATGCTACCTGATTCTTCAAGTCCTTTAAAGAAGCTTGCCCTAAGAAGACATCCAGATGGCCAACCCACACATGAAAAAATGTTCAACATCACTCATCACCAGGGAAATACAAATCAAAACCACAATGAGATACCACCTCACACCCGTCAGAATGGCAAACATTAACAACTCAGGCAACAACAGATGTTGGAGAGGATGTGAAGAAAGAGGATCTCTTTTGAACTGCTGGTGGGAATGCAAACTGGTGCAGCCACTCTGGAAAACAGTATGGAAGTTCCTCAAAAAGTTAAAAATGAAACTACCCTACAACCTGGCAATTGCACTACTAGGTGTTTATCCAAGGGATACAGGTGTGCTGTTTCAAAGGGGGAAATGAACCCCAATGTTTATAGCAGCACTATCAACCATAGCCAAGGTATGGAAAGAGCCCAAAAGTTCATCAACTGATGAGTGGATAAAGATGTGATATATATATATAATGGAATATTATTTGGCAATCAAAAAGAATGAAATCTTGCCATTTGCAATGATGTGGATGGAACTGGAGGGTATTATGCTAAGCGAAATTAGTCAGAGAAAGACAAATATCATATGACTTCACTCATATAAGGATTTAGAATACAAGACAGATGAACATATGGGAAAGGAAGAAAAATAATATAAAAATAGGGAGGGGAACAAAGCATAAGAGATTCTTAAATATAGAGAACAAACAGAGGGTTACTGGAGGGGTTGTGGACGGGGGGAGATGGGTTAAATGGGCAAGGGGCAATAAGGAATCTACTCCTGAAATTATTGTTGCATTATATGCTAACTAACTTGGATGTAAATTAGTAAATAAATAAAAAGAAAAAATCAAATAAACAAGTAAATAAATAAACAAACTTAAAATAGAATAAAGTAAAATAAATAAAGAAGTGTGGCCTTTCCTCTATAGTAGGCTTTCAACCTTGGCACTGCTGACATTAAGGGGCACATAGCTCTTAGAGGGGCTGTCCTGCACCTGCCTTGAAGGATGTTTAGCAGCATCCCTGACCTCTACCCACTCATGCCAATAGCTAACCCACCCCTGCTTGCCACACCCCACGCCCCACAAATTGCAAAAACTAAAAATGTCTCCAGACATCGCCTGACGGGGAGGGGAATGGTAGCCCTGCACTGAGAGCCACTGCCCTCCAGATGTCTTCCCCTTAAGGATCTCACCTGCCCATTTCACCCCTACTTATCTCCTTAGACTCAGGTCAAGCCTCACCTCTGCCTAAAATCATTCCCTGACCTTCCCAGATAAGAGAAATACATCACATTTCCACATACAGGGTGCAACATCTTTTTTTTTTCCTCTCTCCCTCACTGAACTGTTTCTGTGACCTTGGAGACTGTCTCTCCCATTGGACTGTGAGCTCCCGGAGCATCTGCATCCCCAACCATGGTGCATAATGAGGGTTGTAGAATATATGCAAAAATCCTATCCTGTTATAGCCCATTATGAAACGTCATCTGTTTGTACATGGGAGCTGGGTGGTAATCAATGGAACATTAGAAGTTTCTAGGCCCAACAAGATGGATGAGTTGACCAGCTTCAAGGCCACAAAGTTAAATCTTCATATCTATGAAGATGTGCTGGGGAGTGGGAGGGTGGGATCTATAAACTGTGTTCAGCCACCCCATGTTCACCTTGGTGACAAAGCGTCACGTTGGGTGACAATAAAGAGATTGCCAGCCAATCAACCATTGGAAAAACACCCAAGGAACAACCCCATACAGAAATAACTGGTAATAAGAACACACCCTTTTTAAAAATGGTCGTGAAACCTTGTTGCCACAACTTGCTGTGGGCGATGCATGAACTCGGACTTGATCAAAGGTCCCCAGAGCTCCCCAGCTTTCCTTCCTGCATCTGGGACAGCCAATTGCCCTGGACCTCACCCCAGATCTGGGCTTCAAGAAAGTTAGCACTGATACTTTCCAGGAGGTGAGGGAGGCCTGCCCGGCTTACCTTTTTGAAGATTCCCACCTGCTACCACCCACACCGAGTGAGCAGCTGGCTTAGTTGGTTTGGGGTGTTGTAACAGAGTTCCATAGACTGGGTGGCTTCTTTGTCTTAACCTCTCACCGTTCTGGAAGCTGGGAAGTCCAAGACCAAGATCCCTGCACGTTCAGTGTCTGGTGAGTGCTTGCTCCCTGGTTTTCGACAGCTGTCTCCCCATTTGTCCTCACAAGGCAAGAAGGAACCCTCTAGAGCCTCTTTCAAAAGGGCACTAATCCCTTTCGTGGGGGTCCCACCTTCATGATCTAATCACCCCTTAAGGCCCCACCTCCTAAGGCCATAACACTGGAAGAATTTCAACATAAGAATTTAGAAGGGACAAAAATACACAGCCTGTAGCAGTAAACATCATGTCCTTTGGGAAGACACGCTGTATGTGTTCCTTAAGTTCCAGCACAAGAAACGTTTTCTTCTTCAGTCAATACAAATACTTTCCCTTTTTTTTTTTTTGCTGTCACTGGAAATCCAAATGTAATACAACTTTTTGGCTGAATGGGTAAAAGCAATCTTAGCATAAAACTGAGAATTCAAAAAGTAAGACACAAAAAGCAAATGGGGGGGGAGTACACCTGGGTGGCTCAGTCGATTAAGCGTCCGGCTTCAGCTCAGGTCATGATCTCACGGTTCCTGGGTTCGAGCCCCGCTTCGGGCTCTGTGCTGACAGCTAGCTCAGAGCCTGGAGCCTGCTTCCGATTCTGTATCTCCCTCTCTCTCTGACCCTCCCCTGCTCACACTGTCTCTCTCTGTCTCTTAAAAATAAATATAAAAAACATTTTTAAAAAAGCAAGGATTAGAATTATTTGAAGTTTAGAGATAAAACGTATAATTTCAAAGAAATGCCAGACTTTCGGAGAGCAGTTGATCTGCTTTGCTGTATCACTCCCACTCTTGAAATATTAGAGACACGTCCATAAAGATGTCTAAAAAGCATTCATATAAGACTTTAAAAGTTACTGTTACAAAGAGCAATTGGTAAATACTTCCGATTCTGATTAGGGAGACCAGAAAAAAGTGCATCAAATTTAGTAAAATATGTATTCGCTGCTACGGGTGCTCTATCTGGCTACCTTTTACAGGAAACACTTTTTACTCGGAACACTACACCCAGCTCCTAGAAGTACCAGCTGCCCACAGTTGCCCCCCGTTGTGACAAATGCCCTCCCCACAGAGCGTCACCTTAGCCGGGTACATTTCTTATTGATGACAGCCAAATGATGTTTGAAGCGCTTTGATTGTATGGTAGATTCCATTCATTTACTTTTTTGTTTTTTTAAGGCAAGTCATGCTACATGTAAGTACATTTTTTAATGTACTTCTCTGTTATTCCTGTGGGTTTGTTATTAAAATGCAGAATTGAACGCATGGATATTATTTTTAATGCTGTGTGGAAGCTAGACAGTTTTTATTTTACTAATAAGCTGAAACCCGGTGAGGGTGAGGACAAGGCTTCAAAAACTGTAATGTGCATCCAAATCACCAGGGAGTCATTAAAATGCAAATTCTGGTTCAGTTGATCTGGGGTGGGATGGAAGAGTCCCCGTGTCTAACAAGCTCCCAATTTGATGCTGGTGCGGCTGGTCTGGTGACCACACTGCGAGGGTCAGGATTTATAATGATCAGACCCACACAGCTAGTTTGTGGCCTCATAGTGACGGGGATGCAGGGGTCTCCTGACCCTTTCTCTGGTTCTCTCTCAACAATGCTGCCTAGATTTTAATAAGGTGCAAAATATATCATCCAAACCCAATATATATATAGTATATTTTGTTCAATGCAGAAGGGGGCGCTATTAACAATTAATTACCAGGCGTAAAGCAGGCTGGTCCAAGGCAAACAGGGACTTAACAGTTAGGCTTTAACATGAGTGGAGATTACCTTCCAATGAACAAATCAAGTGCAGTCCAAGAGGAAGTCAATCTGTTTTGCAGTTGCCAGAGACGTTTGGAAGGGTAAATAAAAGGAGTGAGGATAAAAGGGATGACTTTAATTTATGTAGTTGATAAGATTCTCCAGCAAACGGTGATAAAGATGAGTCAGCACAGGGGTGGGAGGAATGTTTCCTTGGGATAGGAAACTGACTTCGAGCCCAGAAACAAAGGCTAGGGATAAACAGGCACTTATCTCTGCCGGGGTGGGTGGCATGCCCAGGACAGCAGCCCCAGAGAGAAAGGAGCCACTAGATTGGGTCTAAGGAGGGAAGAATGTGCACTTGGCTTAAAATAAGGAAATGAGCGTTTTTAAAAAGGCAGTTTCAAGGTGCCGTAGTTTAGGAGTGGGTGAATGGGAAGCTTTGGAATAAACGCCAGATAAGATACCATCTCGAATAGGGCACTGGGCTTCTTGACTCAAAGGGGAAATTTACTTCAAGGCAAGTGCAATTAAAAATAAAATGCTCATCTTGTCAGTTTGGATGAGTGTTCGGGGCAAAGCGTGTGAGTAAGGAAAGCGCCGCAGAAACTACAGCAAGACAGCGTGATTTAAACTGGAGGTTTTCGACGCCAGCTGCATGTCACAATCGCTTGGGGAGTGGTCTGCAGACCCCCAAGGCCTGCCTCTGCTCAGTCAAAATGCTAAATCGGGCTGCGGCATCCGTGTTTTTGGGAAAGAAATACTCCACTGGAGATTCTGGTGCACAGCCAGGGCTGAATACCAATGAGTTGCCTAATACGAATGATATAGAAATAAAGGTTCATGTTTGTCAACCCAAGACAAGGGTTTGCAATCAGTTAATGGGGCATAATAGCATAGTGCATGGTTCTTAATATTCATTTTTCAACATTTTAAATGCACTCTTCATGCATAACACACGAATATACAACTTCACAAATTGTGTAATGAATAGTGGTGAAACCACTATGCAGGTCAAAAAATTAGGGAATGACCCACACTCCAGAAGTCCCTCATGTGCCCCCCTCCCAATTCTACCCGCTTTCCAGGCCCTCCAGCAGTAACAACAATCCTGCCCTTTTAAAATTTTCTTAAAATAATTTTTTTAATGTTTATTTAGTTTTGAGAAAAAAGAGAGCGTGAGCTGGGGAGGGGCAGAGAGAGAGAGAGACACAGAATTTGAAGCAGGCTCCAGGCTCTAAGCTGTCAGCACAGAGCCCCACGTGAGGCTCAAACTCACAAACTGCCAGATCATGATCGAAGCTGAAGTCAGATGCTTAACCGACTGAGCCACCCAGGTGCTCCGATCCTGGCCTTTTAAATGACCAATTCCTCGCTTTGCTTGATAGTGTAGCTACCTCATTCTTCACCCCTAAACAATATTGTTTCATTTTTAATGCTTTTGAACTTTATATAAATGGAAGATTCTTTTGTGTCTGTCTTTTTTCATTCAATATTTTTTAAGGATTTTTTTTTAATTTAGCCACGTTGTTGATTGTGGCTATACCCTTTTAGAGCAAGGCTTAGAAAACTCCAGCCCTTGAGCCAAATCCTGTCTACTACCACTTTGTACAAGAAACCTACATGACACTAAAGGTCAGGACATAATAACATTCTAGTTATATGCACTTGCTTATTCTTACATACACTGTTGTTTTCAAGTTTTATTTCATAATGCAAATATTTTTTCTGAAAAACCTTTTTTTTCGGCACGCCTGGGTGGCTCAGGTGATTAAGCTTCCAACTTCAGCTCAGGTCATGATCTCGTGGTTCCTGAGTTCAAGCCCCACATCGGGATCTGTGCTGACAGCTCAGAGCCTGGAGCCTGCTTCGGATTCTGTGTTTCCCTCTTTCTCTGTACCTTCCCTGTTTGCGTTTTCTCTCTCTCTTCCTCTCAAAAATAAATAAACATTAGAAAAAGAAAAGTAATTTCTTCAAAGCCTCCAGTAGAAAACAAATAATACTTGGGCTTGTTTACATTGAAGAAGGGTTGAAATATCTCAGCCTCCAACTTACCATTGAAGTCTCCTAAGAACATAACAGACTTTCCAAAAGGAACGGCATGATTCTGTGATTGCAGATCCACTGAAAAAGAAATTCTGGGACATTTTGTAATGGAAACGGCCCTTGGAAGAACGAGTTTCTCTCTCTCAATCTCTCTCTCTCTCCCCCCTCCTCTTTCTTTCCAGCTAGTAAATTATGCCAAAATAATTTGCCTGAAGTAAACAGGCATGTACAATGATGAACTCCAAGAAATGTTATTTGATTGGGGGGAAGACAAATAAGCTTGACCAAAGTAGATGCAATTTTTCAAAGTCAGAGAGAACTCTTAATGTTAAAAAAAAAAAAAAGCCAAATTATACAGCTTCGGTCCATGTGTGTCTTCTGTCTCTGGTCAGCTCAGCAGTTAAGATCCAGTAAATGCTTTTATGTTCTAAGACTTCCTTTATTCCATAGCAAAAGGCAAAGGTGATTCCAGTTAAAGCCAAAAAATATCAGCGAGCTTGATGTTTAACTGTTCCCAGTTCACTCTCCTAGGCAACTCTAAAAGAAACATATCTTTTTACATTTTAATAATACATTTTAAAAGGGCAGAAAGGATCCCTTTGCTCATGTTCAAGAAGAATTAACAAGGGTGGCTTCATCTCTTCCTCTAGGAAAGGAATTGAAGGGGAGAGGCTACCCCGTAAAGTCATTGCTGCTGTCAAATCTAGCAGGTTCGAAAGTCTGGTACCAAGGCTTGCCAGGAGGTGGTAATCCAAGTGGTTCTCAATAGTAATGACTGTGAGCACCATCTTCCTTTCCACAATCACATGGTCACGCTAACCTCATTTAGGGTGCTTTTGGCTGCAGGTAACATATTCATCTCAAATATCTTTAACTTGGGAGATTTATTCTCTCATAGGCCAAGAAGGGTGGAGGTAGGGTGGTCATTCCAGGAGTCCAAAAGTGTCATCAAGGACCCAGATTCCTTCTAGCTTCTTATCCCTGACTCATAGTGTGTCTGCTAGTCCTCAGCTAACCACCAGCTGCCCCCCTCACCTGCCCAGCCATCCCAAGTTGCCTGCCACAGTTACAGTCCTTGCCTGCATCAGAATGGAGACTTTCTCCTCTTTTCAACGTGGAAAATCTTCCCAGATGCCCCCCCACACACTTGGATGTCCCAATGTTTCATGGCCAGAAGGGTTGCACACAGCCATGCCTAAACCAATCGATGACAAGCAAATGGGGCACAGTGGCCAGTTTGGACAAATCAGTATTTGCTTCTGAGTTGTTGGGGGAGACACCCGCTTTCCCTGAACAAATGACTGAACTGAAAGAAAGAGAACACCCAACATCAGGATGACCAATGTACTACACACAGCAACTCTGTGGTGCAGAACACAGCCTTTCTTGTTTGTCTATAAATATCTTGTTCGGGACAGCAAAGTTGGGAAAATCTTCCTTTCCAATTAAGGTAACTTAGCCACCGACTGAAACAGTCTCTCTTGGATTGGCTCAATTTCTTTGGGATAAAAATTTAATCCAACTTCGGAGTCAGATTCACTCTCAGGGCTCTGTCTCTTGTCTCCAGGCTTGGTTCCTCATTCTCCCTGTCAAGACGCCATCTAGGTGCATGGAAAGTCTTAAATTTCCTCCTGATGAAGGGGTTGGGGAAAGGAGGGGTCCACATGCCCCTCATACTGTCTCTGGGACCTTCACTGCCCTCCAAAGAGATGTCCCTTGTTGCATGATCACTGGCACTTCTTTGGGTCTCTGCTGCTGATTACCGAGTTAGTAGAACTCACAATCAGTCCTCCTACTGGGTTATACTCCTGGGCAGCTGGGCATGACCCATTTTAGTCTCCACTGGCTCTGTGGATGCCTCCGGGACTTGGTTGTGACTTCCATTCAGTCTCCCTGGCCTGGGGAATCCATCCTGCAGCTCTTAGCTACAGGGTCATCCTGACCTTGTAATAAAAGGACAGCTAACACATTCAGTGGCTTTCTTTGTCCCTTTGGTGAGGGTGGAGGGGGATGCAGAGTGTTCCTAGGTCCTGGGGAACTGACAGAGACTCAAGACACCATTGCAGATCATTTCTGTGTAAGCACACCACACCACCAATGGTAACACAGCCTCCCCAGCTTGGTGTAAGACTCCTTATGACTCACTGTCGCTCCAGAGTCCCAAATAGGGCTTAGGGCCCAAGGGTCACTGCTCTAGCATTTCCTCCAAATGCCTCTAGCTATTTCTAATCCACACCCTCCACCAATCCAGCAGGAGTTCTGATCCAGGGCAAGGAAGAGGACCATTCTGAGCCCCTTGTCCCCCCTCTTACATCCTCTTACATCCAAACCCCCAGACCAAAGGCAGACTGGTGTTCTGCTTCCCTCCCTGTCCGTTCAGAGTGCCCCCATGCATCATATCTCCCCTTCTTCCCTACCCTACAGCTCCAGGTGTTTTTACCCCTCCTCTTGCCTGAGAAAAGGAATCTGATGGTCTCGTCTCAGCAGAGAAAATGGTTCCCCTTCAAGGGAAAATGACCCAGATTACTGAAAGAGGAAAAACACTTCTGTTTGCAAAACAGCATTTATCTGTATCATTGCTATGGGTGTTTAAAAAACGTTACCCCTGCTCCATCACTTGTCGGTGTCAAATGCATGCTTTGCAGTTTGAAACAGGCAAAGTTTTATTAAAGAAGATTGGTTTCACAAACATGCTGATTTGGGATGGGCATTCAAAGCAGTGACTCGGAGGCCAGGGGTCTTCACAGGATTCTTGTAGGCCTGGCACCAATGTATTCTACTAATTGGCTTAGTTTAATGGGTCATTATGATAGATATCCCTTATTGAGTACCTACTAGGTGCCAAAAACTTTACTTTCATTAATTCAACTACCTTAATGCTAACCATTTACCCACAAGATAGTCATTATTGTTTCCATCTTACATCTTACAAAGGCTCAGAGAGATTAAGTAACTTTCCCAAAGTCACACAGAATTCAAGTCCAAGTTTTCTGACTCCCAAATCTGAGTCTTTTCTTCACCAACAGAAGCTACAGTGACAATACGGTGGGATGAAAGGCACAGACTCCAGAATCTTATCAACCTGAATTCTACTTCCTAACCACTTACCTACCATGTGACCTTACCTGGACTTCCTTAATCCTCAATTTTCTCATCTCCAAAAGGGATTGATAATCATTCACACCTCACCTAGTTGTTGTAAAGATTCTGTGAGATAAAGCACTATACATATTAGAGTTTAGGGCAGTGTCCAGTGAGTGCTTGATAATTACTTTTGGCCATGACTCTTGCTGTTATACCCTAGTGCTGCCTCTCCAAAGGGTTTTCACGCTGAAAAGAACTTAGCGTCTATTTCTACTGCAAAATTTTACAAATAAGAAAGTGAGACCCCAAAAGTTTACTCTACTTATCCATATTAATGTATGTTATTTTTGGTATACACAATTTTTGTCTCCAATACATACACACACATATACATAGGAGAGAGAGAGAGAGACCTTGTGGAGATGGTCGTTTCCTTGGCTTCCCATTACCCCTGCTGGGGGGTCGTATCATTTAAGATGTGGTAGGTGATCGTTAGTGGAGGGGCGGCAATTGTTACATGAAGCTAAAACGGGTTCTTTATAGGCCCAATGGAAATGCCTCCGTCCCCACCATCTCAAAAGCACTTTTCCTTGAAGACTTTAGCCCGTGACGCATCCAGTAAGTTAACACAGAACCAACGGACGCATGGCTCACCCGAGGTTGGCATGCCCACCTTGTCCTGTGCGCGCCACAAGACTGATTGCTGGCACCTTTGTAAACCCGCTCTCACGGTCCAGATGGCAGTGGCAGAGAAGGTGCCTGGAAGGAGCCGAACTCATGTGTCGGGACTGATGAGCCGGGTTTAAAAAGAGGAAGAAGAGAGAAAGCAAAGTGGCATTTTTTTTTTATCACCTGCCAAATCCCTTTTCACCTAAACTAGCATTTGCTCAGATAAGTGGGAGAGGGTGTGCTTGACCTTGGACTCGGGCAGTGATTTGAAAGGATTCTGGGCCTTAGACCCTCAGCTGCAAATGGAGTTGTCTCTTCACAGATTCAAACCTCTTGACTTCAGAATAGTTTTCTTAACCTCCCCGCAATCTCCAGTCAAAAACGGCCAAACCCCTGTGTCCACCAAACAATGGAATTACGGGTTTTCTTCATTCTGGAAGTAAAATAACTCTGGTGTGAAGGGCCTTTGCCCTGGTCCACAGCAATGGTATGGTCAGTGCAACCCTCCTCTCCTAGTGCTCAATATTCAGGTGAAAGCTCCTTACTGGGGAGAGAGCCAGGAAGTTGGAGGGGCTTGGTGGTGCTATAGTCCCTGGCAAGTGTCTGTACCCACACAGGTCTAGGAGTGATGGTGGCGGGTTGTCCATGTCCATAGGTCCTAGCTATAGTCCTCTGCCTGGGATTTAACACCCCAATAGTGGTTCTGAACCAACCTTGCCTCCAGCTGCAAATGTTCTAGTCCGCCCAGGGCTGAGATCGTGGGGCATGCTAACTGATGTGTGGGTTGACGTGGGTCTCACAAAGCTTGTATTTCCCATGGGAAAGCAATATTGTGCCAGATCCTGGCTGTGCTTAATGGGGCCTTATTTTAGTCCTTGGTAAGGAAGTGAAAGATGAAGTGGTACGTATGTAAGTGGCCAAAGTTCTACAAGAGAAAGATGGGGGAGATGTGTGTGTGTGTCTGTGTGTGTGTCATAGGCTTTGGAGACAAAAAGTTCATTGCTCTTTCATAGACAAATACTGCAACTTCAAAAATACCTGAATCCCTGGGTACGTTGGTGGCTCATTGGTTGAGTGTCTGACTCTTGATTTTGGCTCAGGTCATGATCTTGTGGATCATGGGATCAAGCCCCGCATCAGGATCTGTGTGGAGCCTGCTTGGAACTCTCTCTCTCTCCCTCTTGCTCTCCCTCTTCCCCACTCATACATGTGCCTGCGTGTGTGCTCTCTCCCTCTCTCTTTCTCAAAATAAATAAATAAACATTAAAAAAAATACCTGAATCCCTAATGGGTTGCTTTTGGTCCCAGTGGTCTGGAGATGTCCAACAAATTGTCATTCAGAAAAACACTGACAATGTCGCGGGCTGGGGAGCAAAGCATCCACTGGTCTGGACAAAGCAAGAAAAGGAAACTTTAGAAGTCAGCTATGGAGGAGATGAAGGAAAACTGCCAGAGACCATGATTAGCTCCTCTATCATCGGAAGAAATCGGTTCATAATTTTAAACAACAAATCAAAATTGGGCCATAATGAGGCCCAATTAACTAACTCATCCTTCAAACTCATTCTTTGCGGTGGACATCTGTTGTTTGGGCTGCCTTTCTGGTAACTACAACCCAGTTTCCCTCTGAAGGAGCTATAGACTGCCATATAGGGGTGACGTGATCCCTGACTCCAGGAGTGGGTCCCCATTGGCTTCAGCCAATCAGCTAACCTCATCCCCCAAATGGAAGTTCAGAGACAAGCACATGACCTGTCAAAGCTGATGGGACTTGAAGTGGTGTCTGGGGAAGCAGGTGCTTTCACTTTTCCTCTGAATATGTCACAGCCATCTTGCTTCCATGTAGAGACGGCCCAAGGTTGAAGCTGACCTACAGAGAAAGACAGAGAATCAGGACGGTCACACGGTTTAAGCCTGAGGGTGGACTGCAGCCCAAACTTCTCAGTACTCTGAGCCAGTACAGATCTACGTGCTCAGGACACGTATCATTATACAACCCACCGACAGACAGGAAACCCATTCTCCAGGAAACCCAAGATCCAAATCAATTAGAATTGTCTAGTGCCCCAGAAGCAAGGATTTGCACCCAGTTCTCTCTGCATGCTTCTATAGTCCCCCACAACAAACTAAACTCAGAGTTTAAGTAGCATGCCCAAAGTCATACAGAAGGTAGATAAATGGAGCTGGGTTTCTCATTGAGAATTCTTTTTGTCTCCAAAGCCTGTGTGCTCAGCTCTAACTTGACACTATCACACTATGAGTTAGGCAGAGCAAACAAGATTAACACATGCATTTTATTTTATTTTATTTTACCTTTTGGATTTGCACATGCTTTGGGGAGTAAGTTTCCACCCATGGAACTGGTTCACTGAGACTAAATAAACTCCAGATACCTTATATATTATTCTTAAATTCACTCGCTGATGTGGTATATGAAGAGAAACAAGAAAGAGAAGTATGATAATAACCTCACTATGCGGTGAAGACACCCAGCTCGGTTTGTCTCCTGCGTGGAGAGTCCATAGGAGCCACTAGCTCCCAGGCAAACCCGGCTCCCCTTCCTTCTGGGTGTGCAGCTGAACTACGTTTCCCAGATGCCCTTGCAGTTAGGCACTGTCATGTGAGTTGTTCCCTGCCAAAGGCATACAGGTGGAAGTAATGTGTGCCTAGGCCTTCAGCAGTGGGCATGGTTCCTCCATGTCCTTTCCCTTCCCCAATGGTGCCTCTGACCGTGCCTGCAAGGTTAGTGCCCTAGCATGGCAAGGCAACAAGATGGAAGGAAACTGGGTTTTGGAAAGACTGTGCAGATTAGAGTCGCCCCAGCGATCAGAACTGCTCACCTCAGAGCTGTTCATAGTGAGGGAGAATAAACCAGTCTTTAAGCCATGTTTTGTTGGATATTTTTGTTACAGCAGCTTAGCGTTGTACCCTAAGACAAGGGTCCAGAGGTCTTGGAAAAGAATTAGTCATCCTGCAGGTTAGCTCAGGGCAAGTAAATAAACTTAGCTATCTACCTCAGGATGACAGCCAGAGTTTTATGCCTCTTTGTTAGTTTCTCAGCGTGAGCACTGCAGTGTGTGAATAAAGCAGGCATCGGGCAGGAGGGGCGGCAGGCTGCAGAGCCCTCAAAGCTCGGAGCCAACATTTGCAGCAGACAGGTGGAGGAAGAGGGCCACACGGCTTAGGCGCATTTCCTAAAATCCTGGTGCTGTGAGCAAAGCCTTGGAGACAACAGGTGGACCCCAGGAACATTTGTTATATGAAGACCAACGATGAGAGGTCTCTTTTGCCTGGGAGAAGCTTCCAAAATATTACTGCAATGGGTTTCTTAGAAAAGAGATCAAATGAGCCCACATTTCACTGGTGAGCAAGCACTAGAACGTCTTCTGTCTCTCTCACATAGTTGCACTGTGCAGAAACCACCTTTTGCTGAATCGATTTCCCCAGTCTAAACAGTACCATCGTAATCCCTCTGAGCAGATAGATATTACCTGTTGTGGAAAAGCACACAGAGAAATGACCACATCGTTGTCTGTGGCTCAGAATGTTTGGAGAAGCAGCATAGAACCGAGGTCAGGGGCTAGGACTGAGACGCCAGCTCCGCCACTCGCTAGCACCATGACCTGGGCACCTGCATGTGACTCAGCTTCCTCCTCTGTGAATCGGGGATAGGAACAATACTACCTACTGCCCATCATCATGACGCGGGTTCCCAGTTCTCAGAAGAGCGCCTGGTACACGTAAAAAGCACTGTGTAAATACCAGTTGGTTAAATGCGGATACCACTTTTCAGGACAGGATTTTGATAATGTGCATTAAAAACCCTGAGCTAGCAATTCCAAAGAATTTTTCCTGAAGAGATCAGTACGGATGTGTGCAAAGATTTATCTTCAAGGAAGCTCATTGCAGTAATAAGTGACCATCACTAGGGGCCTGGGCTAGACAAATGGCAGCAGAGGACAGTCATATTTTATGCAAGAGGTTGCATTGCTGAAGATCTCACAGAAGGTAAAACTCACATGACACAAGATTAAATTCCCTACAACAAAGAAATGCAAAGCAGGACTCACATTACTTCTGATTTTGCCCATAAAACAAGGTTTAATTAATATTTTATATCCTACTATTTCAAACTGTGTAATTCAAATTTGCATTAAATTTAACTGTATATTTATTATGGAGCCACATAAAAATGTGTGTTACAGAAGAATACTCAATGGCTGAGGAAGACATCCAGGATACATCAGTTTTAAAGAGTGGGACCTCATTTTCTTCAGAAAGACATTTTTTAAAGGCAGGGAAAATGGACATCAAATCCTAAGGCATGCTGGATTACTGGCAGTGTGGCCCATATTTTTATTTCCTTAAATTTTCTAAATGTTCTACAAGGAACATTTTGGTAGTAAGAAACAATAAAAGGAACTTTTAATGAATAAATGTAACATTGATACTAACCAAATTTTGGGGAAAAAAATAGCCACTCAGACAAGCAGGTGCATCAAAGGAGATAATTCCAACTCATTAATTAACGTCTACAGCCTTAGTGAACTAGAGATTGGCTTCTTTCTAATACTTGGTCCCAGGGATCAGTCAGGAAATAGCATGTCTGACCAGAGCTCAAACTAAAGTTTCAGAACCAAGTAAATCTTTCAGAATGCAACAAGAGATACTTTAGAAGCCCAAGTACACTCATTTACTCAATATGCTTGTGTGTACTTCTTTTGAGATTCGACAATATTTTTTAAACTTTTTTTTTTTGGTTCATTTATTTATTTTGAGAGAGTGAGGGAGAGACAGAATCCCAAGCAGGGTCCACCCTGTCAGTGTAGAGCTCGATGCGGGGCCCCATCTCACCGACCATGAGATCATGACCTGAGCCAGAATCAAAAGACCGACGCTTAACTGACTGAGCCATCCAGGTGCCCCTGGGATTTGACAATATTCTTAAACAAAACAAAAAATACTCTGTTTTGGTGACTCAAGAAAGAGCAAAGAACATGAAGAGCCTTCAGTCAACTTCTCTTTCTTTGCTCAGTTTTCCTGACCGTAACAGACACATTCCATGTAAAATGGAAGAGAAGGAAGCTTCTTCATTCACTTCCTCCTCTCCAGGGAAAGAGCAGGAGATGTGGGAAGATATCCAAGGGACCTGAGGGAAGCAAAGGTCCTTCAGACAGCCCAGAGGGGGCGGTGGCCTCCTGAACCTTCTCCCCCTACAGCTGGGAAGTACTGGTGCTAATGCTCATGCCAGGCCTGACAGACCCTACCTCTCCTGACACCAGCCATTCTGTACCCACCTGAAGTTTTCATTTATTTTTTGCTTTGAACAAACACTCTGTACAAAGTGAATGTTTCACACAGATTATCTGGTTTGGCCATCACAGGGTGACTACGGTTGATAACATTGTATTCTATAATTGAAATTTGCTAAGATAGTAGATCTTAAATGTCCTCACCATTCTCCCCAAACAACATACACGTGAGGTGATGGAGGAGTTAATTAACTCGATGGGGGAAATCCTTTCACAATGTATACAAATACCAGATCATCATGTGCACTTTTACAATTTTATTTGTCAATTATACCTGAAAAAAATTGAAATCTTAGGGGTACTTGACTGGCTCAGTCGGTAGCGTGTACCACTCTTGATCTTGGGCTTGAGAGCTTGAGCCCCACGTTGTGGGCGGTTAAAGATTAAAAAAAAAAACCCAAAACTGAAATAAAAAAATTTTAAAGCCTATGCAGCAAACGCGATCCTTTCCCCAATCTTATGGCATTGAGAGAGGCAGAAGCATATGGACGCTAAGAGCTTGGGCTCTGGTTTGAATCCTGCCTCTGCCAGCTCTCTGTGCTATGTACGCTTCCGCAAGTTATGTAAGTTTCCTGTTCCTCAACCTTCCGTTATCCTCATCTAGAAAACGAAGACGGTGATAACAGTACCCGCATAGTTTCGCTGTGGGAAGCTCTAACAGTGCCTGATACAGAACAAATTGTCAATATACATTAGCTACTGTGCATCGAATGAGGAAATCTGGTTCAGACAGATGTATTAACTTGCCCATCATTACACAGCAAGCGTTAGAGCCAAGATTTGCTTGGGTTTCCTTGCGATCCTCAGATCTTGAAGTTCGATTTGGGTCTGTTTCATATCTCCCACGCCTCCTGTTAACATGCTCATGCTTCCCTGTCCCTTCCTGAGCATATGGAGTGCATTTCTAATGGTTGCTTTAATGTCCTTGTCTACTAATTCTATCATCTGTGACGTTCCTGGATCTGCTTCTATTGATTGATTTCTCTCCTCATTATAGCTCATATTTTCCTGCTTTGCATGCCTGGTAATTTTTTATTGGATGCCAGACATTGTGGATTTCACATTGCTGACCACTGAAATTTTTTGTTTTCCTTTAAATATGTTGGGGGGTCGTTTTAGGATGATGTAGTAGCATTACTGGAAAGAATTTGAATCTTTCAAGGCCTGTTTTTAAGATTGCTGAGCAGGTCCAGAGCAGCCTTTAGTCTAGGGCTCATTTGGTGACTCCTGAGGTAATACCTTTCTCAGAATTCTGCTCAATATCCCACATGTTAGGTGTTCTCCTCTTTCTGGCTGGTGACGACACAACTTCCGACCCTGTGGAAGCCCCCTCCACCTGATTCTTCTGGGTGGTCTTTCCCTGGACTCCAGTAACGTCCTCTCTTGCATGCACTGATCAGCACTCAGCTGAAGATTTGAAGGGAACTCTCGGCAGACCTCCTGAGTCCTCTCTCTGCAGAGAAAATCTGCTCCCATTTCCCCAGGACCTCAGACAGCCTTTGAATGGAGTCTTGAACTAATGAAGTTTTTAATTAAGTAGTTGTTGAATAAATAAATATTGTCCTGCTCTCCATTGTGTTAAGCAAATTTGGGTCAGGGCTTAGCAGTTACCTTCCAGAAAACATCCCACAACCTGGCAAACCAAGGGCAGAATCTCCACTAAAAGAGAACAAAGCTCATTTCTCCAGGAGGGATTAAGTTGGAGATAAACATAGAGCCAGGACTTCAAAGCTACCTGCCAACATCAGCAACCCTGGCGACACTAGGTCCCCAAATGTGACCCCTCCAGACAAGAGATTCCAGGGCCGAAGAGCTGCTATATTCAATAAGTGGCCACTAGGCATGTGTGGCTACTGAACACTTGAAATATTGTTAGTCTAAATTAACATGTGATTGCAAGTATAAAATACACACCAGTATTTTTAAAGATTTAGTATGGAAAAAAGAATGTAATGAGGTTGTCTGCTGATAATGCATTGAAGCAATGATAGTTTAGACATACTGACTTAAATAAAATGTTATTAAAATAATTTCACTTGTGGGGAGCCTGGGTGCTTCAGTCGGTTAAGCATCTGATTTCGGCTCAGGTCATGATCTCACGGTTTGTGGGTTCAAGCCCCGTGTTGGGCTCTGTGCTGACAGCTCAGAGCCTGGAGCCTGATTCAGGTTCTGTGTCTCCCTCACTCCCTGCCCACCTGACCCCCCCCAACTCATGCTCTGTCTCTCTCAAAAATAAATAAACAGTTTTTAAAAATAATAATAATTTCACTTGTGTCATTTTATTTTTTTAAGAGGGAGAGCACATTGGGATGAGCACTGGGTGTTGTATATAAGTGATGAACCACAGGAATCTATCCCAAAAACCAAGAGCACATTTTACACACGGTATGTTAACCAATTTGACAATAAGTTATATTTAAAAAAAATAAATGTATCTTTCAATCAGAAAAAAAAGAGTGTGATCAGAATCAGTTCATCGTCTTGAAAAATGGTTTAAATAAAAACAATGAAGGATCAAAAAAAAGAGAGAGTGTTTGCAAGCTTGGGAGAGTGGCAGAGAGAGGGAGAGAGAGCAAAAGAGAGAGAGAGACAGAGAGAGAATCTGAAGCAGGCTCCATGCTGAGCATGGAGTGTAACATAGGGCTTGACCCCACAACCCACAACCCTGGGATCATGACATGAGCTGAATCAAGAGTCTAAAGCTCAACCGACTGAGCCACCCAGGCACCCCTCTTTCTAAGGTGGTTACAAGAAAGTTTAGGGGCACGTGGCGGGCTCCGTTGAAAGAGCATGTGACTCTTGACCTCAGAGTTGTGAATTCAAGCCCCATGTTGGGTGTAGAGATTACTTAAAAATAAAATCTTTGGTGGCTCAGTAGTTTGCGTTTCGGACTTTGACTCAGGTCATGATCTTGCGGTTTGTGAGTTTAAGCCCAGCTTCCGGCTCGGTGCTGACAGCTCGGAGCCTGGAGCCTGCTTCCGATTCTGTGTCTCCCTCTCTCTCTGCTCCTCCCGTTTGTGCTCTCGCTCTCCCGCGCTCTCTTTCTCTCTCAAAACTAAATAGACGTTAAAAAAATAAAATCTTTAAAAAAAGAAAGAAAGTTTAAAATGACGAGTCTGGCTCAGAATGTATTCCTTTTAGCCATGGAGGAGAGGACAGAAGGACAGCTCTGGGCTGAAGGCAGAGTCTTAAACCTCATCCCCAAGTCTGAGGCTGACAGGAAGACAGGAAATAGAATAAGGGAGGGAACAGTAGGCACAGAGACAGATGTGATAGATTCACTTTCTTGTCACTCTGAGGCTGTTCCCTACGCCACCCCCCAAGCAATTTAACATGAGTCACCGACCCATTGCCTTAGGGAGAAAGTTGTCAGCGTAAAGCCAGAGAACAATGGCAGCAATGCCTGAGTTTGTAAGATCAAAGGCCGAAAAAAAAGTCACACTCCTGACTATGGAAAGCCAACACAGCCTCGTCTCTTCACAACATCCAAGAGGGGAGAGTTAATGACCTCCGACCAATGACTCAGATTTGTGCAACTCAGTTTCTTTTTCTGTAAAATGGGGCTGATAACAGCACCTGCTTCACAAGGTGGCTGTGGGAGCTCATTTATACACAGAACTGGGAACAATGACTGACCCCGGGCCAAGTCCAGCCGTGCCCTTACTTGTGAGTGAGCCCTGCCAGCCTCCGAGTGGAAAGGCCACGCACCTGGTCTAGTAAGGGCAGTGGTAGAAGCCATGCTGCTGATTGATTACCACCGGGAACAAGGCCCCTTTGTGCCCGCCCCCCCAATCCTCAACGTCCATCTGATCTACCTGGTGTTGTCAAACCTGCCCACCTTTCAATGAGCCAGAACATGCAGACTGCTCTCAGAGAATGGTGGAGCTCTGGATTCCTAGTGGTAAGGGCCTCCTGGGGCCATCTCCTCTGGGCCCTGTGATACACCCCTTCATAATGAGACTCTCTCCCTTCTGTCCCCAGACTCCCCGTAATTTGCTGAAACCTGCAGGCCTTAAAACAAACAGGTAAGACTGGGTTAGAATGCTTCCAGCTGCATTTAGGATCTAAGGTTGTGTAAGAAATGTCTGGGCATGGGTGGCTTTTGAGCAATCAATGTTAGGAGCATTAGCAGGTTACTTGGACCAGGGAGACCTGGGTCCTTCTGTGCCTCTCCATCCAAACAGGAGCCCAGACTTGAGCAGCCTGTGCAGGGCCATCTCTCCAGGGCGGCCTAGAGAGGCTCCCAGGTCTCGCACGCCTTTGGCAGCTGAGGAGTCTGCCCAGCCCAAGTGTACTCTTCCCTCAGCAGAAGAGGCCGCAGTGGGTTCTGCTTCTAAGGGCACAAGGTCAAGTACACAGGAAACGTCCACGGACAGTGGAGGCAACAGAGGAGGAACCTACTGAGATCTGAACTCATCGTTGCCAGCAGGTCTCATCCTGGCTTGAAGCTCTCAAGAGCAGGCATCTCGGGGCTCATGGGTGACTCAGTTGCTTAAGCACGTGACTTTGGTTCAGGTCATGACCTCCGAGGTTTGTGAGTTCGAGCCCTGCATCGGGCTGTGCATTGACAGCTCAGAGTCTGCTAGGGATTCTTTCTCCCTCTCTTCCCCTCCTCTGCTCATGCTCTCTCTCTCAAAAATAAATATTAAAAAAAGAAAACAAGAGGAGCTCTTGGGTGGCTCAGTTAGTTAAGCATCCGGTTTCAGCCCAGGTCATGATCTCACACTTTGTCAGCCCCATTTTGGTCTCTGTGCTGACAGCTCGGAGCCTGGAGCCTGCTTCAGATTCTGTGTCTCCCTCTTTCTCTGCCCCTTCCTGGCTTGCACTCGCGTGCTCTCTCTCTCTCAAAAATAAATAAACATTTAAAAAATGTTTAATAAAAAAAAGGAGGTATCTTACACCTCTTTATGGACCCACAACTTATCCGAATAGAAGCACAACAGTGTTTCGGAATGAATGAATGGCTTAACAGTCATTAGGAAATGACTGAAGTCATGCACTCTCCGTGAGAATACAGAAGGGGAGACACTTCCACTTTAAGGGACATTCGGTGGGGAGGGTCAGACAATCATCCAGAAATAGTTCTTGAGCACCTACTGTGCCAGAACCTGTCCTTTGCATCAGAAAGAATGTACTAAGCCAAAATTCTTCCCTCAAGAACCTCAAACTGCAGAAGAAACAAGAACCAGAGAGGTTAGAGAGTGACCCGTGACAAGGTTCTACGTCTTTCAGTGGGGGAAACTGAAGCTCAGTGAAGTGTGGACTTGCCCGGGCTATGTGGCTAACAAGCAGCAGTGCCAGGATTTGAATCTCTGTCTGTGTGACCCCCAAAGAGCCCCAGACAGAAAGGGAGGAGACAGGGATCAGGAGTCTGCCCTGGTCCAGCACCCCGGGAGGATGCAGCCCAAAGACGCAAAGGTTCACCACCTGACAAGAGCTCAGATCCCAGGCCTGAAGCGAGTCAGCTGGTTCTTAGCATCCCAGAGAGAAGAACATGTGAATGGGGCCGGCACCCAGGCAAACCCCAGCTGCTTAGGTCCCGCTGCCAGCTTCTCGTCTGTGAAAAGAAACTAATGATACCCCCTCCCATAGAGCTTTGTAAGCCCTGAATCAGTTAATATGCGTAAATCTCTTTTAAAAGCTGTTTTTATTACTTCTAGTTTTCTCTATCTTTTGTCCCCTTTCCCTGAAGACTTCTGAGAAGTAACTCAACGTATTTATCCCCGACAGGACTGCCCATCCTCTCAGCTGAGTGATAAAATCCGGGTGCTGGCTGACAGGGACAGAGACACATCTGGGGAGGTGTCCATACACAGTTTCTTTTTCTTTTTTTAATTTTTTTATATATTGAGATTTATTTATTTATTTTGTTAAAAAGTTTATTGTCAAATTGGTTTCCATACAACACCCAGTGTTCTTCCCCACAAGTGCCTTCTTCCATCACCACCACGTCTTTTTCCCCCTTCCCCCTTCAACCCTCAGTTCATTTTCAGATTCAGTAGTCTCTCAAGTTTTGTGCCCCTCTCTCTCCCCAATTCTCTTTCCCTCTTCCCCTCCCCCTGGTCCTCCATTAGGTTTCTCCTGTTCTCCTGTTAGACCTAAGAGTGCAAACATGTGGTATCTGTGCTTCTCCACCTGACTTATTTCGCTTAGCATGACACCCTCAAGGTCCATCCACTTTCCTACAAATGGCCAGATTTCATTCTTTCTCATTGCCATGTAGTACTCCATTGTGTATATATACCACATCTTCTTGATCCATTCATCAGGTGATGGACACTTAGGCTCTTTCCATGATTTGGCTATTGTTGACAGTGCCGCTATGAACATTGGGGTACATATTCCCCTAAGCATCAGCACTTCTGTGTCCCTTGGGTAAATCCCTAGCAGTGCTATTGCTGGGTCATAAGGGAGTCCTATGGATAGTTTTTTGAGGAACCTCCACACTGTTGTCCAGAGCGGCTTCACCAGTTTACATCCCCACCAACAGTGCAGGAGGGTGCCCGTCTCTCCACACCCTCGCCAGCATCTATAGTCTCTTGATTTGTTCATTTTAGCCACTCTGACTGGAGTGAGATGGTATCTCAGTGTGGTTTTGATTTGTGTTTCCCTGATGATGAGTGATGTTGAGCATCATTTCTTGTGCCTGTAGGCCTTCTGGATGTCCTCTTTGGAGAAGCGTCTGTTTATGTCTTCTGCCCATTTATTCACTGGGTTATTTGTTTTTGGGGCATACAGTTTCTTAACACAGATCCGCTTTTGCCCCTGGACGCTGGTTTAAGGGGCTTTGAACTTTGGGGTTAGCCTGACCTCTAGTGGTCAAGCAGAAAACTGAGCAGACGGCTGGTTGCAGCCGCTCAAACGTGCCAAAGCTGAGGCTGGACCCCCCTCCCTCAACGCCCCAGTAAGCCGCTTTCCGAAAGCTCACGAAATGCTGAATGGTGCTAATGCACAGGGAAGTTACACCCCACCCCGTGGTGAAGTCCACTCATTTACAAGTGGCGGGGTGGGGTTTTAATCCAATCCTGTCTGGCTCCAGAACCTTCTTGTTTGAGTCACAGTGGCTGGAGAGAACCATCATTTGCATTCAGACAGATAATCCTGCCTACAAAGCCCTTCACTTACATCTCCGCAACAACACAAACATCCTGACAAAGGTTTTTACACCTACTTTTCACACCTAGAAGCTGCAGTTCCAAAGGGCCTGCCCACAAACCCATACTTGGTCCCCCTTTCGATACATGTTTATCCACCTGCTCTGGGCCCTACACTAGAGTGTGGCCATACATAGAAAGCAAAACACAAGATCCCTGCCCGCAGAAACTCAGAGACTAAACGAAATGGTTCCAAAACGGAGGTCCTCTGCTCCTCATTCAAATGTTCTCTCTAGGACACTAGAAATGCTGCCATGGAAATGGATCCTTTCAGGGTGCTGGGCTTCCCACCTGGACTAGAAACTCAGGGAGGCCACAGTTCTCTGTCCCCTCCCTCCATCCATGGAGCCTCGTCTAGGGCCTCGCTTGCCATCAACCAGGAGCTCCGGCTGCCCCTTTGGCCCTATGGGGGCTGAAGGGATTCAGGTTTGCCGCTTGGATCAGTCACGGTTTATCAAATATGGCCCACCCCACAAGTGCATTTCACGTGCATTCTTAGTCCTCTCTGACAGTGTTCCCATGAGGCAGGTCCTACTGTATGGTCGTTTTATAAAAGAAAACTCTGAGGCTTCAAAGTGGTTGAGCAACCGGTCCAAGAGATGAAGAGCCAAGACTTGAGTCCAGTTCTGCCGCCTCCTGCCTGACTTCTGAGCATTGCGGCTTGTAGAGCCCCATGTACCCGGTTCCCTACCCCGTTCCCGGTCCTGCTCTGAGAGGTAGGATCTGAGTGCAACGAGTTTATTTGGGAAATGACCTCAGGAGGCACCAGGAGAAGACTGGAGAAAGTGTATACAGGTGCTATAATAAAGGAGCACACACCCGGTGGGCTTACACAGCAGACATTTATTTTTTCACAGTTTTAGGGGCTGGAGGTCTAAGGTCAAGGGGCCAGCAAGGCTGGTTTTTCTAAGGCCTCTCCCCTTGGCTTGCAAATGGCTACCATTTGGTTGTGTTCTCACAAGGTCTTTTCTCGGTGCAAAACCCTGGTGTCTGGGTGTGTCTTAATCCCCTCCAGTCTGGACACCAGTCCGATTGGATGAGGACCCACCCAAATGGCCTCACGTTAACTTAGTCACCTCTTTAAAGGCCTTTGAGCCTTCAGATAGTGGTGCTGGCCACAGTGGGCAGGAAAGGGCTCGGGCCCTGAGTTGGGCTCTGCGCTGACAGCTTGGAGCCTGGAGCCTGCTTCAGATTCTGTGTCTCCCTCTCTCTCTGCCCATCCCCTGCTTATGTTCTGTCTTTCTCTCTCGCTCTCTCTCTCTCTCTCTCTCTCTCTCAAAAATAAATAAACATTAGAAAATAAATTTTAAGGGGGGTGAGGCACACGGGTGGCTCAGTAGGTTAAGCAGCAGACTCTTGGTTTTGGCTCAGGTCATGATCTCCTAGTTTCATGAGCTCAAGCCCTGCATCAGGCTCTGCACTGGCAGCACAGAGCCTGCTTGGGGATTCTCTCTCTCTCTCTCTCTCTCTCTCTCTCTCTCTCTCTCTCTCTTCCTCTCTCTCTGTCCCTCCCCCATTCATGATCTCTCTGTCTCTCTCAAAATAGAAAATGAAAGAAAGAAGCCAGACACAAAAGGCTCACAGAGTGTCTGGTTTTCCATCATGGGACCTTAGGTTACAAAGTCTTGGGCCAAAAAACTCCTATTTTATGATGGAGTGGTCACCACGGGCATGGTATTCCATGTCGCTCAGAAGCTCCCTAATAGAACACAGATATAGCTTCTTAAAAGCACAGTTAGGAAACCTGGGTGCCTCAGTTGGTTGAGCATCTGACTCTTGGTTTTGGCTCAGTTCATGATCTCATGGTTTGTGAGTTCAAGCTTCACGTCAGGCTCTATGCTGACATTGCAAAGCCTGCCTGAAATTCCCTCTCTCTCTCTCTCTCTCTCTCTCAATAAATAAATAAATAAATAAATAAATAAATAAACCTAAAATAAATTAAATTAAAAAAAAAAGTAAAAGCACAGCTAAGACATCAGCTTAGGGATGACACCTTGCAGGGGTCATGATGCTGTCCTTCAAGATGCAATAGGCCCTTTGCCCCAGTGGCCACTACATGGAATAAAGGTCTGATGCATGGATCTGAGAACCAAGAGTAGCATCACTCCCCCTCCGCCCTCACACCCAGTGACCCACTTAGGGAACCTGTGCCTCCTCTCCCTGCGGCTTTAAGCTCCGCTGAACTAAGGCCCTAATTCCTGGGGGAAGGACGTTCCTGCCAGGTGACACGCTAACCATTCCACTGACCTAAAGCGAAGCTGCTGCCTGGTCATTGTGGGCTCCTTCCGCCACTAGCCCAGCAGGCAGGAAAAGCAGTTACTGCATTAGCTGAGCTAATTGACTCTCATTATCACTAGGACATAGGATCACTGCTATGTAATGAGGACAGAGGAGAGGATTCTGAAGCTCTGAGGGTTTGCTGGCATGCCCCTTGGTGCTCCGGTGCCCGATTTTAACCATGAAGAGGCAATTACGCAGCCCCAGCCTCCTCCAGGCCTGGAAACCAGGGGCTTGGAGCCCTTAGGGATGAAGATCTAGGCTAAACCTCCAGACAAGCAAAACCGGGGGCCAAAATAAGCACATGAAAAGATGCTCGGCATCATCCGTCTTCAGGGAAATGCAAATCAAAACCAAAATGAGATAGCACTTCCCACCCACCAGGATGGCCATAATCAAAAAAGAAGAACAAGTGTTGGTGAGAAAGTGAAAAAATCGGAACCCCCGTACATCGCTGGTGGGAATGCAAAATAGCGCAGCTGCTTTGGAAACCAGTTTGGCAGTTTCTCAAAAAGTTAAACTATGAGCTACCATTATGACTAAGCAATTCCATGCCAAGGTAGAAACCCGAGAGAGATGAAAACACCTGTCCGCACAAAAATTTGTGCCCGAATATTCCCAACAGCATCATCCGACATCGCCAAAAAGTGGAAACGACCCAAATGCCCACCTTACATGGGTGAACAAAATAGTATATTCACGCGATGGCATCACCCAGCCACAAAGGAATGCGGTACTGATACATGCTGCCACGTGGACAGGCCTTGACGTATGCTGACGGGAAGGGGCCAGACACGTAAACTTAGGAAAAGGTCGGGGGGCACCTGGGTGGCTGTGTTGGTTAAACAGCCGACTTCGGCTCAGGTCATGATCTCGCGGTTCGTGAGTTCGAGTCCCATGTTGGGCTCTATGCTGACAGCTTGGAGCCTGGAACCTGCTTCAGATTCTGTGTCTCCCTCTCTCTTCCTCTCCTAGGCTCATGCACGCTCTCTCTCTCTCTCTCTCTCTCTCTCTCTCTCTCAAAAATAAATAAACATAAAAAAAAAAAGAAATGGTGATGATGGGCCCCCACCCGGAGGGACAGGTGACAAGACAGAGTGAGGAACCTAATAGGAAGTAGGGGGGAGTTAGCAGCCCCTGGGGGCAGCTGCGATTCTTAGCCTGAGGCTCTGTCTGGCCACTGAGGCCACTTGGCCCATCTGCAAGAGAGGCTGGGCGTGCCCTCAAATGCTGATGAAAATGGAAGGACCAATACCCCATCTCTGTAGTCAGGATAACTCCATAATGCATGTTCTAAAGGTTTGTGTTTTTTTTAAATGTGTATTGATTTTTGAGAGAAAGAGAGTGGAGAGGAGGTACAGAGACAGAAAGGAGGACAGAGGATCCTCAGCGGTCTCTGCACTGCCAGCACAGAGCCCCATGAAGAACCTGAACCCACAAACCACGAGATCATGACCTGATCAACCTACTGAGATGCCCCTGTGGTGCATGTTCTACGCAATCCCCCAGAGTCCCCAGGGGGTTCACACCCCAGTTGCCCACAGCAATAACCTGTTCCTTAAAACGCTCCTAACTGGCTGGCTTCCTTCCTGTGTCTCATGACTCTAACTCCCTGTTGGCACTTCCTGAGGTCAATTGCCAAGTACGGGCTCACGGCCTGGTGTTGAGATCTGCTTCTAGAAGAGCTCACTAGGGGTCGAGACCACTCCAGGCAGGGTCCCCCCAGTGGCCGTCAGTAAACTCAAGTTTATGACTTATCTTTTCAGCAATCTAAACTGTGGGGGAGAGATAGAGCTAGAGCGCTTCTCCTGAATGACTTTGTGGTCCTGCGAGGGGGTGGGGGGGAAGTAAGGCTCCAAGGCATTTACCAGTAGAAAGGGCAACTCTCTGAGATTTCTGGAACTTCCTTGGCCACATTTCCAGCAGCTGCTAGTGTAAGAAGCCACCACTGTCTTGAAAGAATCTTGGTGCCCCATTGGGGTAATATCATGGCTTGTGAAATATTCCCAAACTCTTCCTTTAAGGGGAACAATCTAAGATGTCTCTAGCATGTGGACAGATGTTTCTAGATAGAACAATGTACATGACATAAAGCAGAGTATTTTAAGCGAAGGGGCAAACAAAGTAAGTTATTGCAAGCCACTCCGGAAGCCTAAGCTTTTAAAAAAATTGTAATGTTCATTTGTTCACTTATTTTTGAGAGAGAGAGAGAGACAGACAGACAGAGGATGAGCAGGGAAGGGGCAGAGAGAGGGATACACAGAATCCGAAGCAGGCTCCAGGCTCTGAGCTGTCAGCACAGAGCCCGATGCAGGGCTCGAACCCATGGACTGTGAGATCATGACCTGAGCCGAAGCCAGATGCTTGAGCCTCCCAAATGGCTCCAAAGCCTAGATATTTTGATGGCCCCACAAAGCTCATCATCTGAAATGTGGGATCGGGGGTGAGGGTGGAGGCCTAGAAAGTAGGCTTGGAGGCCGCTCTGAGGCTGTGCAGGCCTGGGCTGACACAGAGGCCCCGTTCTCTTTTTGGCAGGGGTGGGGTGGGGTGGGGCATGAATAGCACCTCTGCATGGAGGGAAGTACGTAATAAACCAACTCTAACCTGCTGGGTATGGCTTTGTAGATAAGTAAAGTTGTCAGTTAGCTCCAGGCCCCGGCTAAGGCAGGCCTGCCCGGGATGATCTCAGGTCCGTGTTCACACACAGAGTTCACACGGGGCAGTTTCTTTTGGAAAACAAAGATTTGAGATAAGCGTGGAATGCTGTGACCCTTTCTTCTGCTATGTGGGAATGTGCCTGCACGGAGGCTCTCTGAATCCGCATACAAGACTTAGGCCCCTGTGACTAATATGGCATCAAAAACCCGTGATAAATATGGCCTCTCTGTATAAAGGGGATTCATGCGCAGCTCTGCTGCTGTCCTTGCAGCGGTGTGGGTGAGGGGACAAGATGAACTATGTGCATGGGTACCGCTGGCCCTCCTGATGAGGTAAAGCTGTGCAGGCTGAGTCTCATCCTTGTCAACCGGGGGCTGTTTGTCCCCCATGAGACATCTGGCGATGTCTGAGGACATTACTGGCTGTGACAGCTAGGGAAAGAATGCTACTGAAACCTAATGAGTAGAGGTCCAGCACGCTGTTGAGCATCCTAGAATGCGCAGGACGGCCGGCCACAACAAAAGAGCATCCAGCCCAAAATGTCAGGAGCTCTGAGGTTGAGAAACTGTGTTGCATTAAAACCTGTTGTGCTTTTCAATCCGAGAGCCACAACCCAAGCTTGTTACCAAAGCTATAACAGGCTGACCTTGATGAGTCCCCAAGAGTGTACGTATACAGCCGAGGTAAGCATGTCATTGCGTGGCTGAGGATGATCAGGTAGTTTTTTCTCTGCCGGAAGCAGATGCTAATACAGAGCTGAGGCCTCCCCACCCAGCAGGGTATTGCTCAGCGCGGCTGAGGGAGTTTCTTACAATCTAGCGGGAGCAGTTTTTCATGAGTCCACTAGGGGGCAGCCATCAGCAGCATCCTCTTGTGGAAATGTGGCTTAAAATTAAACCAAAAAATAAGATAAAACAAGAAAAGCTCTGCTGCCTGTCTTAATGGTGTCCTAAAGAGAAGCAAAAGAGCCTGGAAAAAGAGAGACACGGGGCGGACATACCAGCTCTGCCATCCGCCCGTATTTGCCAAACAA
Organism: Suricata suricatta; assembly: GCF_006229205.1. Classification (NCBI taxonomy): domain Eukaryota; kingdom Metazoa; phylum Chordata; class Mammalia; order Carnivora; family Herpestidae; genus Suricata; species Suricata suricatta. The sequence continues at coordinate 17,856,875 of NC_043707.1, forward strand.
ATAATACACGGAGACAGACGGCACTTCCTATTTTTCTGAGGAAATTTTTTCAGTGAAAATATATGTAAGCGTTGTCAACATATGGAAAGTACTTTTAAAGTAGATTTATAAAGACACATTTTTCTTTTTAAAAACATATTGTGTACGTTTCATAAGTGTACATGCATACGGAACAAAATTCCAAACACGCAAAAGAACACATAATGGTAAGCAGATCTATCACACAACTGCAAAGTTGGCAAGAAAAAAAATTAAAAGTGTTCTCATCTGTATGTTGTAAATGTAGAGCTGGTAGGAGCACAAGTGGGTCTGACCACTTTGGAAAACAGTAGGACATTCTTCAAGTTCAAGATGTGCAATTCCTCTCGTCATGCAGATGGGCACAAGGAGACATTCAAGGTTATTCATAGGAGTATTGTTCTTTTTTTAAGTTTATTTATTTATTTTGAGAGAGAGAGAGAGAGAAACAGAGTACACGAGAGGGGAGGGGCAGAGAAAGAGGGAGAGAGAGAGAGAAAGAATCCCAAGCCGACTCCACACTACCAGCCCAGAGCCCAGTGCAGGGCTTGACCATGAGATCATGACTCAAGCCAAAGTCAAGGGTCAGACGCTTAACCAACTGAGCCACCCAGGAGCCCCAGGAGCTTTGCTCTTACTGCTGTCGGAAACACCCCACATGTCCATCTGCAGTAGAATACATACAAGAATTGTGGCATATCCATGTAATGAATATGATACAGCAGTGATTGTCAGTCATTTTTGTCCCAGAACTTCTCCACTTCTTAAAATCTACCAACTACTCTCAAAGAGCTTTTGTTTACATGGGTTACATCTCTATGTATTTGCCAGATGAGACATTTGAACTGAGAAACTTCTGATACATGTATGTATCAATTCATTCCTAAAATAATAAATATACAACATAACAAATTCTATTGTTTTAGACAATACCTTGTTTTAAAAAAACTAGCAAGAATGGCAGTATTATTTTACATTTTTGCAAATCTCTTTAATGTCTTCCTTTATAGAGCAGGGCGCCTGGGTGGCCCAGTCGGTTAGGCATCCGACTTCAGCTCAAGGCATGATCTCATGGTTTGTGAGTCTGAGCCCAACGTCAGGGCTCTGTGCTGACAGCTCGGACCCTGGAGCCTGCTTCGGATTTTCTCTCTCTCTCTCTCTCTCTGCTCCTTCCCTGCTTGCACTCTGTCTCTCTCTCAAAAAATAAATAAATAAATAAACACTAAAAACAAAAGAAGATAAATGAGTTCTTGAATTTGCTTCTGTATCCAGTCTGTTGCAATATTGTACATCACTTGGTTTCTAGAAAGCTCCACAGAACCCTAGTGAAAGAATGAAGATTAAAAAAGGCAAATAACTTCTCAGGCAAATTTATATATACTATGTATGTGTAGTGGAAAGTATGAAAATAGTTTTGACTTCTTGGATGGCCTGATTTTGAGAAGCACCACAATGTAGCAATGAAAATGAATGAGCTAAATCAGTACGTGGGATGTCATAGACAGCTCTCACAAACATATTGAGCAAAAGAAGCAAGATATAAAAGAATACATTGGGGGGTGGGGGAGGAATGGGGAGTTATTGTCTCATGGGTACAGCTTTAGTTTTGTAAGATGAAGAGTTCTGGAGATGGATAAGGGTGAAGTTGGCACAACACTGAAGCACCCAATTCCAGTGAAATGTACACTCACAAGTGGTTAATATGGTAAATCATATGTTATATGCATTTTACCACAATTAAAATGTTTTAAAGAATATACTCAGTTAGATTCCATTCATATAATAATGTTTCAAAACAATCGCAACTAAACTAAATTATTTAAGTATAGGTACATGCATAGTAAATCTTTAAGAGGACCAGGAATTAATGCAAAATCAAGATGATAGTACTCTTGGGAGAGAAAAATGGGGCTGTAATTGGAGATTGATGTGAATAGTACTGAACATACTCTTTTTTTAAAGATTGTTATTTATTTATTTATTTATTTTTAAAATGTTTTATGTTTATTTATTTTAGAGAGTGAGAGAGACAGAGTGCCAGCAGGGGAGGGGCAGAGAGAGGAAGAGACACAGAATCTGAAGCAGGCTCCAGAGCCTGACTTGAGGCTCAAACTCAGACTATAAGATCATGACCTGAGCCGAAGTTGGACGTTTAACTGTCTGAGCCACCCAGGCATCCCTTAATTTTTTTTAATGTTTACTTATTCTTGAGAGAGACAGAAACAGAATGTGAGGGAGGGAGAGGCAGAGAGAGAGGGAGACCCAGAATCTGAATCAGGCTCCAGGCTCTGAGCTGTCAGCACGGAGCCTGATGCAGGGCTCGAACTCACAAACTGCTAGATCATGATCTGAGCTGAAGTCGGACGCTTCACCAACTGACCCACTCAGGTGCCCCAGAGGTTTTTTTTAATTTTCAAAGAATCTTTAAACTCAGGGTGGGGCTTAATCCAACAACTCTGAGATCAAGAGTCACATGCTCCATCGACTGAGAGCCAGCCAGGCACCTCTGTACATAATTCCTCTTTAAGCTGAACGCATTTTATGCATTTTCTACATATATACATATATATAATTGATTGATCTCAATAAAAGTCAAAAGGCATTCAGGGAAGAAAGGAAAGACTATTAAGCAAACCGTACTATTACAATTGTAAACCCACATGGGAACAAAAATAATCCTTGACCCATAGTCAAAAATTAACTCAAAATGGAGGATAGGCCTAAATGTAAAACCTTAAAAACATCCTGAAGAAAACATAAGAGATTTGTTTTCTTACTTATGCAAAAACTTCTTAGATAAGACAGAAAAAGCACAATCCACAAAAGAAAATTTTGATGTATTGAACTTCATCGAAAATTTAAGACTTGTGCTGTTTAAAAGACATGAAGGAAATGAAAAGACAAGCCACAGGCTAATAGAGAATATTTGCAAAATACATTTTCTATATATAAGAAAAACACAAAGAACTTATGAAACTCCATAGTAAGAAAATGAACAATGCAGTTTTAAAAAGGTTAACATATTTGAATAAACAATTCACTGAAGAAGATACAGAGACTATCAGTGAACAAGCCAAAAATGAAATTAAGGAAATGAAAAGACAAGCCACAGACTAGGAGAGAATACTTGCAAAACACTTTCTATATATACAGACGAGAAGTACGATGAAACTCCATAATAAGAAAATGAACAACTCAGTTTAAAAATCAGCAAAATGTTTGAAAAGACAATTTGCTAAAGAGGATACAGACTATCACAGATAAGAAATCCTAATAATGTTAAGATGGCAATACTTCTGGTTGACAAATTCAGTGTAATTTGTATCAAAATTCCAGCAGGAATTTTTTGCAGAAATTGACAAGCTAATCATAAAATTCATATTCTTGAATATCCAAAACAATCTTGAAAAAAAACAAAGTTGAAGGGCTCACACTTACTTATTTCAAAATATGCTATAAAACTGCAGTAATAAGAAAGTGTTACTTTCTCACTTACTGGTTTAAGGATCCACTTACATAGATAAATAGAGTAGATTTGGAGAGTTCAGAAATAAACTCTAATATGTATAGCTAATTGATTTTCAACATTGGGTGCCAAGGCTACCCAATGAGGAAAGAATAGTCTTTTCAACAAAGAGTCCTACGACAGCTTATCACACATAAAAAAGAGTGGAGTTGACCCCCACCTCACACCATGTGCAATACTTAACTAAAGGTGAATCATAGACCTAAATATAAAAGTGAAAACTATAAAACTCCTAAAAGAAAGCATAAAGAATAAATCTTTGTGACTCTAGATCAGGCAATGACTTCTTAGATATGATACAAACAAAAGAATTTTTTTCATCAAAATTAAAGCTTTTGTGCTTCAAAGGACATCAAGAAAAGATAAATCACATAATGGGAGAAAATATTTGCAAATTATGCCTGAGAAGGAACCTGTCTCCAAACTATATAAAGAACTCTTATAATTCCTATAACAAAAAGGCAAATAACCCAATTTTAAAATGTTCAAAGGACTTGAATACCTATATCTCTAAAGAAAATATACCAATGGCCAATAAGCACATAAGATGCTCAACATCATTAGTCATCAAGGAAATGAAAATCAAAACCACAATAACATAGAACCTTCTAATAACCCACCAGATGGCTATACTCAGAAAGGGGGGCAATCACGAGTGTCGGTGAGGATGTGGAGAAACAAGAACCCCCACACACTGCAGATGAAAATGTAAAACAGTATCCTTGCTGTGGAAAATAGTCTGGTGGTTCCTCAGAGGTTAAGCAGGGAGGGGCACTTGGGTGGCTCAGTCAGTTAAGCATCCACCTTGGGTCAGGTCATGATCTCACAGTTCATAAGTTTGAGCCCTGTATCAGGCTCTGTGCTGATAGCTTTGCACCTAACTATATATTTTGAACATCTTTCCACATCAGTATATAGCAGCTGGTCTCATCCTTTTTCTTTTCTCTTTTTCTTTAGTTTTTTAAAATATTTATTTATTTTTGAGAGAGAGAGCTAGTGAACAGGGGAGGGGCAGAGAGAGAGGGAGACAGAATCCCAAGCAGGCTCCACGCTGCCAGCACAGAGCCTGACATGGGGCTCAGTCCCACTCATGGTGAGATCACAACCTGAGCCAAAACCAAGAGTTAGATGCCCAACCGACTGAGCCACCCAGGCACCCTCTTTTCTTCTTTTTTTTTTAAAGCAGGCAAGATTATTTGGTGAAGCTCAAATCACAGAGTGCCTTCCCAGGGGGGAGTGGCAGCTGAAATATCAGTTCAATTTGCTTAGCTTTAAGCCTGTATACAAACATTCTGCTAGAGATGTGAGCAGAGCTCATATAGAGAACGTAGGGCTCCCTCCTCTTCTCCTAGGTCTTCCTCTTCCAGGATTCCCGACTCAATACCCAGAGGCTGTGTTTGGGCCCCCTCTCTTGGCACAGATTTGTCCTGCCCTCGAAAATGGGACACTCCCGCTGTATTGCCCCTTTCTTCCAAGTGATGACATCCCTCTGGCACCTCCCTGTTTGGGGTTGTTCCCCAGAGTCTGCAGAAAGTTTGGTATTGTAGGGGGACAAGGGGGTTGCATTTTGTCCAGAGTTTATATTGTTATCTGCCTAGGATCCGTCTGGAAGGAGTTACTCAGCCATGCCTGGGGGCAGAATTTCGCCTTACTCTGACTGCCACATTTCACCTTCCAGACAACCTTACAACTAAGGTGTTATTCTCCCTCCTGTCTGCAGCCCATCAGACTTCAAGTCCTTGGAGCACTTGGGAATGGACTCTGTTTTGGCTTTGGTTTTTTTTTTTTCCCTCTTTTTGTTTTAAAATAAAACACTTTTCACTATGACCTTGGAAAGGTCACTTAACCTCAGTTCCTGCTTGTAAATCTGAATATTAGGATACTTGCCTCACAAGGCAGTCCCGAAGGGCAATGAAATAGTGCAACTGCGGCCAACGTCTATGCGGCACTTAACTCTGTGCAGGGACTGCCCTCAGGTGCTTTATTCCTGGCAACAGCCTAGGAACAAGGTACTATTGTTGTCAGCTCCATTGCCAGGGAGGAAGCTGAGGCAGGCTGAGCTTACGCCACTCGCTCCGTGACCTCCTGCCAGAACAGGCAGAGCCCGGCTGCGGCCTCCGTGTGCTGCCTGCATCCGTGCGCTCAGGCACGCGCTCCTGGAACGCAGTGGGTCTCCATCTTGGCCGTGCCTCACACTCAAGTGCAAGTCCTGCCAAGCTCTGCTGAATCAGACGCCACAGCCTCTGCCTTTGGAACAAGCTCCGTGCCTTGACACAGTCAGTGCTACAACACCAGCATTTCCCCCACCCTGTCTTCCTTCTCCTGACTCACTGGCTCGCCAAGTCCTAGGACTAGACTATGAGGGTTGCCTTTGACCCATTCCTGACACATCTACATCACCAGCCTGCGTGTCAGGCGGAACAGGTTCTAATTGCCTCCGGAGAAACAGCCATCCAGGATCATCCTCCACCTGTCTGAGGCCATACCTCTGGTCACGTGACCAGTGTGAAAGCTGCTATGAGACATGGTGGATGTGTCACCCAACCTCTCAGTCTTTTAAATAAACCACACTTGACAACACCATGTTATCCGGAGCTCCTTCAGTTTCCTGGAAACTCTCGGGACGTTTCAGAAGGTAGAGTTCAGCTGTAACTTGGTTGGTAAGAACCACTAGTCATAGTCGGATTGCCCTGAATGTTAAAATAGGATGGCTCTGAGTTATCATACCCCTTTAGGACATTCCTCTCTCAAATCAAAATTTGTTAGTATGGGGGAGTGGGGTGGCACCTGGGTGGCTCAGTAGGTAAAGCGTCTGACTCTTGATTTCAGCTCAGATCATGACCTCACAGGTTATGGGTTTGAGCCTTGTGTCAGGCTCTGCACAGAGCCTGCTTGGGGGTCTTTCTCTCCTGCTCTCTGCCCCTCCCCTACTTGTTTTATCCCTCTCCCCCCCCATATAAATAAACATTTCAAAAAAATATTTTTAATGGCTTTTACGGTCCTACATGGCCCCTGCTTATCTCTCTGACCTGAGCCCAGTCACCCCCGTCGTGATCCACACTTGAGCCACACCTCAAGACCCTTACACTTGCCATTTATCCGATCTAGAAACTTCTTCTCCTGGCACCTCACATGACTAGCTCTCTCTCCTCATTCAAATGCCAGCTCCAAGGTCACCTCCTCACAGAGGCCATCCAGTGTAAAGTCTCCCTTCTTCTCCTTCCCCCCTCACTCTCCATCTGGCTCACCCTGTCTTATTTTCTTCATAATACTTATGGCTTTCCATAACTATCTCCCCTTTGCTCATCTAGGTGTTTACTGTTATCTGTCTAACACTAGGATAGGAAACACTCTGTCTGTCACAGTCACTGCTGTGTCCTGAGTGCTAGAAGCCGTGCTTTGAATACTCCATAAGTATCCAGGAGATGAATGAAAGCTTTTGCCATGAGCGCTTTCCCTCGTGCTCACCGCCCCCTCCCCGTCCTCATCCTCCAGAATGGTGTCCTCCAGAAGACAAATTGTGTCTGGAGACAGGCACAGGTGTAACGGCAGGCCACCAGGAGCACCTGACCGGGAGAGTAAGCCCACCCACTGGATTTGAATCCTGGCTTCATCTCTCTTAGCTGTGACCCTGGCCTCACCTCTGCAATGTGTGACCCTGGGCTCCCCTTTCTGAGGGGACTGTTGTCTTCCTGGATAAAGTCAGGAAAAGAATCAGACCTACCTCCCAGGGTCACGGGAAGGTGAAATGAGATAGGACACATTCAGCACGTAGCACAGTGCCAGGCCTATCAGATTGGGGCGCTTCGGGAATTCAGGAAGCAGAGTCGGGGAAGGGCATGCATGAAGCCTGAAAAGCGTCCCCATTTGCGCTTCCTCAACAGCGACTCAGGAGTCTGAAGGGACTTTTCAAGGCCACTGCCCTGCTATAATCTGCCAAGCTTGTTACTGCTGGAGAAGCCAAGCAGAACCACTTATCAAGAGTCCTTTTGGGGCTTCCCAAATAATTACCCGGCACCTGCCAGGTGCCTCACGAAAGACAGAGATGAGACAGATGAGGAGGTCTGGGAACTTCATCTAGGAGCAGAGACCAGATAAAAGCGCAGGACCAAAGGCAGTAGAGGATAAGCAGGTGACAGAAGAGGGCCAGCGGACAGTCTTTTGGCAGTGGCCTGGCCTTCCTCCTGGTACCCGAAGACAGGGCACCCTTCCACGGGCCCCTCTATAGGATGCCTTGGCTATAAAACAGAGTCAGTGGTTAAGAGAATGCCCTTCCCATGCAGGCACACCCCTTTTTAAATCGCAGCTCCTGTATGACCTCAAGCACATGACCTCACCTCTCTGAACTTCATGGCCGCATTTATAAAATAAAGATACCACTGGGACCCATTCACAGGGGCCTTGAGAGGATTTCAGGAAGTCTGCATTAAAAGTACTTGGCACAGGGTGCTGAATAGGAAGCCCGTGTGGCAAACGCTAGCTGTCTTGTTGTTATGTTTATCTGAGTTGGAAGCATTTCAACTTCAAAGAAACCTCTCTAGCATTTGCCGCTTGAATTTATTTTCCAAACATGTATATGGCACTTCTGTGCCAGGGTCTGTCATGGAATTGTCTTAACCACCGTATAAGAAAGGTTCTATTTTTTTGTCTTTTTTTTTTTTTACACATAACATAAAATTTACCTTCTTAACCATGTTTAAGTATAGAGTTCAGTGGTGTTAAGCATATTCACGCGGTTACATGACAGATGGCTAGAATTTCTTGTGTTCCTTTTTGTTTTCGCAAAAAATGAAACTCTGTACCCAATTGAACATCATCTCTTCACTTCCCCGTCTTGTAACCCCTGGTTTCTGTTTCTAGGAAGGTACTATTTTAACTGTTTCACAAGTCAAGAAACCAAGGTCAAGCTACAGTATTTGAGGGACTTGGTGCAAGATGAAAAAGAAAATGAAAATTATGCGGAACGTCAAGAAGATAAGGGCAGAGCGTTGCACCACGCACAATCACACAGGACTCATGAAACAGGCCCCAGAGAAGTTAAGTTACTTTCCCAAGGTCACACAACCAGTTCTGGAGTATCTTAAAATCCTTTACTTATTGTAAAGTCCCTGCAGCCCGGGGCTTTGGTCTGCTCACCGCAGACTGCACAGCACCCAGCACAGTGCATGGGACTTGCCAGAACTCATTACATGGTTCATTTTTGGGGGAATGAGTAAATAGGTCACATTCACCTGACGGAGAAGGGCCTTGTCCGATGATCTGTGCTTTGCCCTCTGCTCTGGCACAATGCATTCCCATTCCTGCTCCTCCTTTGTGTTTACCCAGAGCCCTTGAATTTCTAGGAGAAGCAAGCGTGGCGTGTGTCTATCTATAATGTCCCTGGCACTTTTATGAGAGCCCTCCTTTTCCAAACATTCCTGGGTTTGAGCCCGACATTTATGGGGTGGAGTGGAGTTAGAAGTCACTGGATAGGAATGCTTGGCTGGCTCCGTCAGTACAGCATACAACTCTTGACCTCAAGGATGTAAGTTCAAGCCCTACGTTGGATGTAGAGATTACTTAAAAATAAAATCTTGGGCGCTTGGGTCGCTCAGTTGGTTGGGCATTGGACTCTTGATTTCTGCTCAGGTCATGATCTCAGGGTTGTGGGATCATGCCCTGCGTCAGACTCTGTGCTGAATGTGGAAACTGCTTGGGATTCTCCCTCTCTCTCTCTCTCTTTCTCTCCCTCTGCCCCTTTCCCCCTACTCATGCTCTCTCTCTCTCTCCCAAAATAAAATTTACAAAAATTTTAAATCTTAAAAAAAACAGTCACTGGATAAAGAGAGGTCACTGGTGGTATGTTCTGGTCCCACATCCCCAGGTGTCTAGGAATCTGATGGCCAAGTCCCCTCCCTGATCTCGACACAAGAAAACTAGAACCAAGTTATAAAAATATAAGCTAAACACAACTTTTATTTACAGCTATGGCATTCAGTGCCACAAAAGAGTTTAGGGAGTTAAACTATTTTTTTGTGTCTAAGAAAGAGACTTCAGTTTTTCTGTCTGTGAGATTCTTTGCTGGTGATGGGAAGAAAGGAGACATGAAATCTCAGGGGTACATCAGTGCATTAATCATGATCCTAATCTCATGACCTCTTATTCTTCTGCACACGATTCCCTTTTAGTTTAAGAATGCTTTGTTTATTTTCAGTATAGTAATAACTCCCTGTGAACCCACCCAAGAGCTAGCTCATTGCTGATAATTCATACCTCCTCGGGGCTCCTTACCCATTTTCCATCTCATTTTCCCATCTCAGAGGTGATCACTAGCCTGGATTTTGCATCTCCCCGTTGCCAGTTTTCAGATCCCTTGCATTTGCATGCCTAGCTAAATAATGTATTGTTTGCTTTTAGTTGTTTTTGAAATTCAAAGAAAGGGTGTTTTATGCCATCTTCTGAGACTTGATATTTTGACTCAGGAACATCGAAAAAGATTCCATCGCCATGTTGTTACACATACTGGTATTTTCTTTACTTTCACCAGTATAGAATATTCCACTGTCTGGATAGACTATAACGTAGTTATACATTCCCCTCTGATGGGCATTCAGGTTGTTTCAGCTTTTTGCTATAAAAAAGAGAGCTTCCATGAAATTCTCATGTAAGTACATGAGTCAAATTTTGCCTTGGGTATATATATATATATACACTCAAGAGTGTAACTGCCGATTCATAGGGTACAGTGATGCTCAAATTTGCAAGAGAATGCCAAATCATTTCCCAAAATTACTGCTCCAAAGTGTAGTCCTCAAGGATCAAAGGGGATCCCACTGACTTCCATCTCCTGCATATGGTATTGTCAATCTTTATAATTTTGCCAATTAAATGAGTGTTGAGTGAATAAATAACCAAATAATGGGGAAACTATTGATTATCCACAAAAAAATCAGTTCATATGGTCAATCAATACCCTTTAGCTTTAAGCAAATTAAATGTACTTTAAAGTGTTGCCAAGAGGCGCCTGGGTGGCTCAGTCAGTTAAGCCTCTGACTTCGGCTCAGGTCAGATCTCACGTTCGTGGGTTCGAGCCCCGCGTCAGGCTCTGTGCTGACAGCTAGCTCAGAGCCTGGAGCCTGCTTCCGGTTCTGTGTCTCCTTCTCTCTCTGCCCCTCCCCCTCTCATGCTCTGTCTCTCTCTGTATCAAAAATAAATAAAACATTAAAAAAAAATTTTTTTAAATGTTGCCAAGAAGAGAGAATAAAAAATTTCAAGTAAACTGTTACAAAAAATCTTATAAAAACTACAATCATTCCATCTGTTAGGAAATGCCATAAAATATAAAAGCTAAAAAACAAAAGACAAGGGCACCTGGGTGGCTCAGTTGGTTAAGCCTCCGACTTCGGCTCAGGTCATGATCTCTCAGTTTGTGAGTTCCAAACCGGTGTCAGGCTCTGTGCTGACAGCTCAGAGCCTGGGGCTTGCTTCAGATTCTGGGTCTCCCTCTCTCTCTGCCCCTCCCCTGCTTACATTTTGTCTGTCTCTCTTTTTCAAAATAAATAAACATTAAAAAAAAGAAAACAAAAGACAGAAACTCCCTTTATAAAACACATGTATAATTTGCATCAAACCGTAGTACATATTTTGTGTTTTTTCCCTCTATTAACAATATATTTCACAATTTAAAAAAAGGGATAAAATGGTCTTTGCTTTTATTATGCCCTATCCACAAAAAATTCAAATCGATTAGGGTTTAATTTAAAATCATGATGTCCATACATAAACTGGAAGGAAACATAAGCAAATAAATAATCTAAAGTGGGTGGGCTGGAACTATTATTTACCATACACAAGTAAAGGTAAAAACCACGAGGAAAAAAGATTGATAGGTTTTATTACATAAAAATGCAAAACCTGGGGGCCTGGGTTGCTATCGGTAAGCGAGCCACTCTTGATTTTGGCTCAGGTTCTGATCCCAGGGTCATGAGACCGAGCCCTGCATCAAGCTCTGCAGTGAGTATAGAACCCACTTAAGATTCTTTCTTGGGTCACCTTGGTGGTTCAGTCACTTAAGCATCGGACTTCTGCTCAGGTCATGATCTGACGTTCATGGGTTCCAGCCCTGCATTGGGCTCTGTGCTGACAACTTGGAGCCTGGAGCCTGCTTTGGATTCTGTGTCTCACCCTCTCTGCACCTCCCCCATTCGCACTCTCTCTCTCTCTGTGTCTCTGTGTCTCTCTCAAAAATAAACATTAAAAAAAAAAAGATTCCTTATTTCTCTCCCTCTCAAATGCAAAACTCTTTGTAGGCTTCAATATTAAATAAAGAAAAATATAAAGGTAATCAACCATCTAGGGAAGATGCATTGATAATATAAAAGATCTCTCTTTTGTGAATTTGGGTTGACAACCTGGAGGCCACACTCAGAATCTGATAATGTGACTGCTGTTGGGGCACTTAGTGGGACTAGATTATAAGCATATACAGTAGCCTGGGCAGGACAGAGCCCATTCCCACTTCCGGAGCCTGGATCATAGCACAAGTATCCTACAGCTGACTGCCAGAGTTTCTTGGGTCTCCCAATTCTGTTCACTGAAACTGAAATTTTGGCATACTAAAACAAGGTAGGAAATCTACTAAGTGCATGTGTTTGGCGGAGATGTGATGGTACAGTGGGTTTGGGAATGACAATTTAAAATCCTAGGAGGCAGGAGTCCCGGTGTTGCTACATATAAGAAGCTTAGATAGGTAGGTAGCATACAAAAGTCTTTTCCAGGGCTTACAAGAACATTGGAGTTGAGGGTGGAGAGAAGTGGCAGGGAGAGCAACTCCATATTACCAATAGAAATTTAAAGTTGTGATTTGTTAAGGGATTTAATGGAATGAACCAAATGTAACATTTTGTCAATTAGGCGAGCAACTGAATGAAATCCCATCACACTCACCATTTAATGTGGGTTGTGGATGAACTTTGATCTGTTTGATGTGATTTGCAGTGAGGTCTCCAAAAGCTTTGTGAAGGGCTCTTGGCTGAGGAGAACCATTGGAACAAATCATAACACTGACTGTGGTCTTTCCAAGGACACTTACTCATCTTCTAGAAGGATGCTAATCCACTCTACCCTAAGGATGTTGTCCCCTTTGAGTTCTTTCAGGCTGATCAAATTAGCATTGAATTAAGTACAAAGGGTTAGCCAAGGAGTAGTGAAAGAACATAGATTTACCACTTTAGAGTGGTGAATACAGATAACAGTACATCATTTTCCTGTCCACCTTTTCTTCCAACAGATGTAATGTTCCCCCTTCCATTCAACAGACTTTTCCAGAAAATCAGCCATTCTGAAATGAACCCAAGAGCATGAAAATTTTGGTTAGTTACCGAAGAAGATAAAGGCGGCAACAACTTGCTAGACGTGGAAAGGACTTAGGCTAATAATGTGGTTGAATTAAACTGTGTTTGTGTCTCTAGAGCTGCCCTTGAGTTGCCAAAATCTTACTGCCATGATCTGTCTATGGATCACATAAAAATGTACTTATTTAACACATTTATTGAGTGCCCACTATATCCAGGCTGGGGTTCTTTTTCTATTTATTTATTTGAGAGAGAGAGAGAGAGAGTTGGAACCTGAGTAGCAGAGGAGCAGAGGGGCAGAGAGAGAGGGAGGGAGGGAGAGAGAGAAAGAGAATCCCAAGCAAGCTCTGCACCGTCAGCCCAGAGACCAACTCCAGGCTCAATCCCACAACCCTAGCTAAGGTCATGACCTGAGCCAAAATCAAGAGTTAGATGCTCAACTAACTGAGCCAACAAGTGCCCCGAAGCTGGGGTTCTAAGAGTTGGGTATATGGAATAACCAAAAGAGATAAAATCCCTATTCTCAGCTGTGGTGGGAAACAGAAAATGAAAAGGTAAATATATACCATGTCAAGTAGGAATGAATGCTTGGAAGAAAATAAAAACAGTAAAGAACAGAGAATGGTGGTCATCCTATTTGGATAAAGTGGTCTCAGGAAGACTTTCCTGACAAGACAATGACTTATTTAAACCAAGTTCAGTATGGGGCATGTAGGTGGCTCAGTCGGTTAAGCGCCTGACCTCAGCTCAGGTCATGATCTCACCTTTTGTGAGTTGTAGCTCCATGTGGGGCTCTCTCTGTTCCGACTGCTCAGAACCTGGAGCCTGGAGCCTGGAGCCTGCTTTGGAATCTGTGTCTCATTCTCTCTGCCCCTCCCCTGCTTGTTGCTCTGTCTCTCTCAAAAATAAATTAATGTAAAAAACATAAATAAATAAACCACGTTCAGTAAGGACCGGGTGTATGTATTTAGGAAGTCCCTGGCAAACTTTAGTCCACCCATGGCTGTGTAATGTTGTTTTCGGTGACTAACTTCTCGGACCCTGAGCCTGTAAAAATCCAGAGAGGATGAGAAAAATGCATTGTAAATTGCAGTAGTTATTGCAGTTTATGAGTGCAATTTTGTTACAGTATGAATTTTATGGGTATAATAATAACTTCCTCATTCCCCCAAGAAAAAATAATCCAATCTACTGAGGGAGTCCCCTGCATAGCTCCCTTCATTTATAATTAGGAATGGGATTTCGGACCTTGCTACAGAGCAAGCATTCCCCTAATTCTGTGAATTCAGAAAATTTTTGATTGCCAGCTTCAGTTCCCTCATCTATAAATCGGAGATAATGGTAGTGCTGAACACTTAGGGGTTTTTGTTGATGTTAAAATGACATTTATTGAGCTACATGTGAGACACATTGAACCATATGCCAGGCATGGTCCTAAACAATGGAAACATATTTATTCAATCCATAACGACCCGGTACACCGAGTACAATTTTAAAACTGCACTTACAACCAAGGAAACTGAGGCACGGAGGAGTTAAATCTAGAGTCCCACAGCTAGGATTCCAACCAAGAAAACTGGGCCCCAGAGCCGGAAGTGTTAACAAAGCGCTTAGCCCCGGGTGCCTAGTACATAGGAAGAGCTCAAATCTAATGGTGGTCTGTTCAAGCCAGGAAGGTGCTCCAGAATTTCCACTTAGGAAGAGCTTAAGGTAGCGGGGTTTGCTGGAGGGGGAGGCTAGGGGGCGCTTGCATAGCAACCATAGTTCACTGCATAGCAACCATAATGTTTACTTGAACTGGGGGACGAGGGAGTTGGTGGGGACTGCGGGGTAGGGGAGTTAATTCGCCACCCCGTGGCACTTCACTTTGCCGTGGATGCTAACCAACCAGCACGGTAGCTGCTGAAATCCGCGCGCCCCTCCCGGAGCCGCCCGGTGAGCCGGCCCTCCGCGCAGCGCCCTCCGCCCTCCCCCCCGGGGTGGATGGTTTCTTCCGTTCTCCCGGCTGGTAAAGGTTCCGCGCTCCCGAGTCACAAAGCGCGGGGTCACGTGGGCGGGCCGGTGCGCTTTGTGACGCCGCGGGCCCCGCCTCCCGGCCCGCCTATCCGCGCACGCCAGCCCCGCCTCGCGCGCGCCGCCCGTGCAGTCCCTGCTTAAGAGACCCCGGAGTGGGTCGCTCGCCCGAGGCCAGGCCGCATCCGCCATAGTGCCTGGCTTGGAGGAGTCGCCGGCGCTGGGTGAGGGCCCGAGAGCGGCAGGGGGGCAGAACAAAAAGAGAGCCCCGAAGCCCTTGCCGTTCCCTGGCCGTTTCCGGGCCTACTCTTGCGGCTCGGGGCCGAAAGGCGACGGGAGCGCAAGGCGAGAGACGCGGAGCACACGGCGAGAGGAAGCGTCGGGGAGCCTCGGCGGCGTCCCCAGGGTCCGCCAAAGCCACCCGGCCGCTGGCTTGGGCCCGGGGTGGTGAGGAAGTGCTTCGAGGCCTAGTTGAGGCCTAGTACCGGCTTTGTGTCTGAGGCGGCGGCGGCGGCGGGGGGGAGGCGGAGCCCGGGGCGGCCTGCGGGAAGGCCTCTCCTCCGCCGACCGCGCGTTTTTGGCCTAGGCCGCGGGCCGCTCGTGGCCTCCGGGGAGCAGGCGACAGGGGTTTATGTGTGGGGGGGCCTGGGCCTGGGGAAGCTGACGCCGGTCGTCCGGAAGCCAGGAGGAGGCGAGAGGCCGCTCGTGGACTCCGGGCCTAGGCCCTCTCCCCCAACCTTCTCCCGGGGCCTGGGTCACCCCAATCCACGGAAAGAGAGACCAACCGGGAGGTGCGGCCGCGCTATGGACCCCTGACCCCGCGGGGTCATTTGGACTCTAACGTTGTGGACTGACCGCTACTGACTGCACCGCCTGCCCCCCGTCTCCTGCCGGCCCTTAGCATGAGCGAGGGGGACCCAGCCGGGTGACATTGTGCCCGTTGGCGGATTCTCGATTTCCCCTTTTCCCGTCCTCGTCCGCTTCCTCCCTTATGAAGTGCTTCTGAGTACCGGGGGCGGGAGGGGCGGTTCTGGATTATTGTTTTTACGAACCCCTGCTTGTGGTTGGGGGGTATTTAATCTGAGGCCTTAGGGTCCTTCGGTGTCTTTCGAGTGTTTTTTGTGTGTACATATTTTGCTCTTAAGTTTATAAATATACATATATTGAGAGTGTCCACGTCTCCTCGCTGAACCTTAGGAATCTTTGGCACCATGTCCTGTGTGCATTATAAATTTTCCTCTAAACTCAACTATGATACCGTCACCTTTGATGGGCTCCACATCTCCCTCTGCGATTTAAAGAAGCAGATTATGGGGAGAGAGAAGTTGAAAGCTGCCGACTGCGACCTGCAGATCACCAACGCGCAGACGAAAGAAGGTAAGAGCCACATGGGCTCCAGATACTCGCTGGTCGGAGACAGACACTGGTACTAGGGCCTGGCAGGAGCCTAACCGCCATTACGTCTCCTGTGGGACTTTGGGCACAACTTTCATGGAGATCCGAGGGCTGCAGCCGTCGGCCCGGGAGTTTAACTGGCTTGTTTCATTTCTGTGTGCTTGGGATCATCCGTGCCAGGCTAATCCGAAAACATGGAAGTCTGATTATTCTTCCCAAATGTTAATTTATTCTGAGGATTTGGGTGGGAATGGCCGACGGGTATTACGTCCAGGCTCTTGGGGTGCTTGTCTTGTGGCGTTTTCCAACTTGCTTTTTCCTCGGAAGGAGGGGAGGGGAGCTTATGCTGGCTTCTGTTTTTGTTAAAGCAAATTAGAGCTGCTTCTCTAACTTTGTAACCTGACAGGTTTGGGGTTCGGTGGCCAGTTTTCTGTACTCCTTTTCTTCCTGTTTTTGTGTACTTAATTTATTTTTGTTTTGGAGTTGCCTGTGTCGTGGAGAAGTGACCCTCACTTAAGTATTTTGGAGGATTTAATCCGGCCTGCCTTGAACGTTTTTGGAATTGCTTTTGGAACTTGATGTGTTCTGATGTCACCACTTTTGTGTGTGAATTCCAGTATTAGTAGTACAGTAATTAAGTGGTTGAACTCCTAGTTCATCATGGTACTCTTAAAAAAAAAAAAGGGCAGTTTAGTAAATATTAAAAGTAAAAGGTTTTTCTTTTTTAAAGTAGTAATTGCTAGACTTTGCATGGTTATTTTGTTACAAGGGTACAGAAAATAGTAGGCTACTACTGCATGAGTTTCCAACAAGCCGCTGATTGGAAACATTAAGTACTTTCCCCTTTTTAAAAGGATTTTATAATGTTGAAAATTTAATATTGGATATGACGATGTGATAAACAGTCTTTTTAAAAGATTATGGCTCTGCATTTGTTTTGGCTTTTTCTCAGTACTGTAATGCTGATGTGTAGTTTTCAGTAGGTCAGTCTTTCATCAACAACTTTAGCTTAAGGTGTGACTTAGGTTCTTTTAGTTGGAACTTTGGGGGATCCCCTCACTTCTAGCAGATATGAGTTTGGGGTTTTTGAGATTTTCTTTTTAAATAATCTCTATGCACAACGTAGGGCTTGAACTCAAGAGATCAAGAGTCCTGAGATCAAGAGTCCCGCAGGCTCCACCAACTGAGCCAGCCAGGCATCCATAGCCTATTGTTTTTAATAGAGTAAATCTTGTCATTTTAAAAAGCTGTTTCCCATTTATATCCAGACAGAAGTATAATTGTATTATATTAAGGAATGGCACTGCTGGCATGACTCAAATATTTATTGAGGAACTTTATTCACATGGTAACATGAAAAAGAATATTCTTCACCCTCCCCCCCCTTTAAAGTGTCCTATCGAAGGGATACTTCACATGAAGCTTTGGTAATTATAATTGTGTGTAGAATCGTCTACTTTAAGGAAAGGAAAAATTGCTGATCATCACGAACAGTTGAGAAACATCTTTTTAAAGTAGTGTTCAAGAAAATACCTTAAAAGAAATACTCTTTCTTTAAAGCCACTAAATGTGTCCCTTAAGTATTGCCATCACACTTCATGGCAGATGGATTTATGAGAATTTCAGGATATATGGATATGGTAATAATACTCATAAATAAGAGGAAAGAAAACATAAATGAAAGTAAGGAATACAAAGATAATTTTAATCATATACCAGGCAAGTTTTGTATTTTACTGGAGTATTAAATGATTTCATCATTTGGATCTTGACTTGTCCGTCTTTTCCATCTAATCACTGAATACAACTTTGTTAGATTGGAGTAAGTAATAGTTGATGGAATTCCTGTCCAAAAATCTAAGGGTTTTGTGGCATTGTGTTATTTTTTTTTTCCAAGCCAGGAAATTATATGATGTATAATTTTTACAAACCCTGAAAACCAGGGAAGTGTTCTACCCAGCAGCCTATTTACTTTTATATGTTTGTGTGAACTGTCCTTATTGGAGAACGGTTTGTTAGATGGGTTAAGAGGAGGAGCTTCTGGGGAGAGCATGTGCATTTTGTTCAATCCTCAGATTAGGAGAGGAAAAGATACCATTGGTAGTAGAGGATAGTCACTAAATGAGTTTTAGGGGAAATAATGTCCAGTGTCACAGGCAGTTGAGTAAGAATGGGTTGAGTTTTAAGCACCATCCAGTGAATTAGAGAGTACAGAATTAATGTTTATAGCCTCATAGTTAGGAGGTTGCCCGGGAGAGGATGCTAAACTGGATCACTTTAGTTTATTTGAATTAATGTTTAAATTACCCAGTATATCACATTTCTGTAAAACATTCCATAGAGTTTTGGAAATCTGGCCATGTTCAGGACCCTTATATCTGATGAGACCAAAATACTTGGATCAGAACTTCATGATTTAGATTAAGAGTCTTGCTCCTTTATTTCTGGACTATATTTCAAAACAAATCCTAAATGATTCTTCCTAAAAAATTTTTTTGAGCTTTCCCATTGCTTTTCTGTTTTTCCTCCCCCTCCAGAACAGAACAAAACAAAACAAACCTTCATTCTGAATTGAGTGTGAAAGATTTGAAAGCTGAGAATGAAGTATTTTTAAAAGACTCTTATTATCTTTATCCATTTGTCAGATTCATCTTGTTTTTCATTCTGAAATCCATAGTCTTCATGTTTTTGGATCAAAAATTACCCTGACACCTGGAAAAGGTCTTTTAAACCTAACAGGCTACCTATCAGTAAGGTATTTTAAGGGTAGGGAGTCACCAGTTGTAATTCAGGTACTTAAAATGTCAAATCAGAGCTTCTGGTGTAGGGGCACCTGTCTTTAGTCTGACACAGTATCGTGCCGATCAGAAAGCTACAGTTCAGAAACTTTTTGTCAAATGTTTGACCCCAAGTTTTGTTTCTAGAATTTACTTTTTGATCATCCCCCATCTTCCTATTTTTCTTACAGCCTGCTTAAAATTTGGGACTATCATGAACTATCAAAGCAATGATGATAGTCTTCTAATGGTATGCCTGAATCTAGGAAATTGCATCACATACAGTTTGCTACTTGAAATATACTGAAAAGAACCCGTTCTTGAACAATTTAGTTTGTAACAGGAAATGACTAATAGTGTTATGATTAAAACTAATTATATATGTGTGTACATAGATATAAATAAGCTTAAAATGCTTGTATGTGTGATAAATTGAAATAACTGGAAGAGCAGAAGTAGTCAGCCGCTGCAATAAACTCTGTAATCTTAAGAATGAGCCCTAATGCCTGATTGTGTGAGTCAGGGAGATGGGTACATTCTTGCATCTGTCTCGCTGTAATAGGTTATTTTTCTTTTTGGTAAGTTTACAAATTCCTTCTGCAGGAAATCTTTTTACCCATAGTTAAATTAATTGGTCTGGCTTCTCTTTTAATTTCCTTCTTCTAGAACTATTGCAAGTAATTGAGAATTAAGAGTAGAAAATAGGATCCATTCATCCTCCCTGTTTTCTTTACAGAAAATGACATCACTGTTCTTCCGGTTGCTTAAACCAGGAACCCAGTTACTTATGCCTCATTGCTCTTTTACTTTCATCTCCTCCGCCGCCATTAAATCTGATGATTGTCTTATCAGTTCTACCTCAAAGTATTCTGATTCTCTCTATTTCTTCACCTGTCACTACGCAGCACAGACCATCTCTTACAAGGACTTTGCAGCAGCGTCCTCATTAGTCACCCTGTTTCTACTCTTGTTCCCTTATGGGTTCATTTTCCACATAGATACCAGAGTCATCTTTTTTGTTTGTTTGTTATTAATATAAATCAAATTGTTGTCATTTTTGTTTAAAATCCTTCAATTACTTTCTTTGTACTTAGAAACAAATATAAATGAATATGTGACCTGTAATTCAAGTCATTCTTTTCATTATCTGTCCTTTACTGATTTTTTTTCACCTGCTTTTCTTTCTGTCTTTAAATGCTCTGTCTAGCTGTTTTGCACATCTGTCTGGCTTCTCCGTCTTTAAGTTTCAATGTCAGTTCCCACAGAGGCCTTGAATCAACACTTTACCCAAAGTTGCATGCCAATACTAATTCTTTTTTTTTTTTAATTTTTTTAATGCTTTTTATTTATTTTTGAGAGACAGAGAGAGACAGTGTGAGCAGGGGAGGGTCAGAGAGAGAGGGAGACACAGAATCTGAAACAGGCTCCAGGCTCTGAGCTAGCTGTCAGCACAGAGCCCGACGCGGGGCTCGAACCCACGAACTGTGAGATCTGACCTGAGCCGAAGCCGGACACTTAACCGACTGAGCCACCCAGGCGCCCCTAATTCTTTTTATAAAACCCTTTGTTCTCTATTCAAAACATCATAATTTCTTTCGTCTGTGTTTTTTAGTAATATTCATGTTGAGGGGCAAGGAGAAACAGAATGTCTTCATTTAAATTCCAGCTTTTTCTCATAGTTCAGATGTTTAGCATTATTGGCTAAATTGGGGAATGACTTAGTCTTAACTGAGATTTGGGGTTCCACAGAAGTAGAGGCACCAGAGCCAAGAACCTGCTGGCAGTATTTGGTGTCCTTTGAAGAGAACCTCCTTATGGCTATGGATATAAGTTCTGACAGTATCAGTAATCTAGAGGCAAGGAACATGCTCTCTTAAATTTAAATTCGTTTTCCATAAAATTAATCTTTGGTTGAAGTTTTCTAACTCTTGAGGACTGAATTACCCAAATCGCCAAAGAGAAATTCAACTCTTTATCTTTTTTACAGAATATACTGATGATAATGCTCTAATTCCTAAGAATTCATCCGTAATTGTTAGAAGAATTCCTATTGGAGGTGTTAAATCTACAAGCAAGACATATGTTATGTGAGTGTTTATCAAATCTCATGTATTTAAGTCCTCAAAATACTTTTTTATTTTGTGAGGAAGAACAAGTATTTTAGAATTGAACTCATTACCCTAATAAGTATATCTTCTCAATCCTCAGAATGGTGAGGATGGGGTTGTTATTTCCTATTTCTTCCCCCAGTTAACTTAACCTGTAGTTAGTAGTAGTAAGAGCTATCAGGAGGAATTTTTTGCTTTGTAATATTTACAGAGAAAATGATGCTCAAATTGGTGAATAAGTATTTGCATACGCTTTTGTTTTTTATTTACACACTTTTCTTACTATTCTTTCACTATACAAATATATATATATGTATATATATGAGTGTGTTGGGAGATTTGTCCTGAATATTTTGACAGCATCAGGAGTATTCAGTAATGCTAACATTTGCTTCTCAATAAGGGGCTTTTGTTGGGAGGCTTATAGAGTTTATAGGATTTATTAGCACAGGCTTAGGTTTGATTCCATTTGCAGCTTCCCACCAGTTGTGTGACTTTTTGGGTAAGTTCCCTAAAGCCTCAAAGTAGATTCCTCAAAATAATATTAGGGATATGAGTACTTCACTCCAGAGGAAAGCTGTAAGAATTGAACAGTGCCTGGCCCATGGTAGATGCCCATTAATGGAGTAAGAACACTGCAGTATCTTAGCACTAGTCTAGAGTTTCAGAAATTCAGGAAAGGAGCAGGATTAAAACTTAATCCCTGCTTTCTTGTAGTTTTAATTGTGATAGAATTCTAATAATGTGAAAAGGGTAGTGATTTGAAATTCTGGCAAATTCTGTTTTTGGCCAATGAAAAATTCTGGAATTTCCCAGTTCTAGGAAGTGGAATGTGTCCTTGGAATAGAGGTTAAAAAGTTATTTCTTGGAGCTTTCCTTGTAGGGGCAAATACTCATTCTAAGATTGTCATTAGTTTGCTGTCAAGTTATACTCCATATCCCAGCATTTGGAGATCCTTTTGTGTAATACCTTCTGTGTAGTCACAGTTTTAAGACCTGAATAGTTTTTAAAATCTGAACTATGTGCTTTTAACTGTGTAATTTTAAAAAATGATAAGGAAATAATTCCTAGAATTTGGTGTGAAACTACATTTTAATTTACAAAGTGCTTTTTAAAAAGAGTAAACATATAGTTTTCAGTTGATTTTTTTTTTTGGGGGGGGGGATACCAAGAAGCTCTTAGAGAATTATTTGAAGTACATGGGAAAATAGTTGCCTCTTACAGAATTGCTTGTTAATTCACTGTGTGTGAGATTGCCTTTGTAATAGAATTGTCTTGTAAAATGGCTCAAAGTTTGTTGAGCAATACTAGAAAATGAAAGCTTTTTTTAAATCTCAGGACTTACAAATCACATGCAGACTTAGAAACTCCTTTCAGATGCTCCCTAACATTCCTCTATAGTCAGGACAGCATCAACTTCAACTAAGCATTTAAGTACTGTTATTTAGGAACTGAACCCCCGCCCCCTTTCCTGTGTGGCCTTTTAAAATAATTTCTTCTTGGGCTTTATTTGTATGTACTTGAAAAAATCAATCTGTTTATTTCTTCATAACCACCAAACTCATTCTTTGAACTAAAATACTGTCTGAGTATATTGTGTTTTTCTGAAAGTTAGAATTCTTGTTTAACTTTGGTCGATGTTTTGAGACTTAAAAAAAAATTAAAATTAAAATAACTATCAACCTGTCTTTCTGGATTTGAAATTTAGTTTTTAGAGCACAGCAGTTTCTCAGGGATCCAAATTATAGGTGTTAACAGTGGTCTTCTTTTCAAGAAAATTTGATGTGTGAAAGTTTACATTTGTTAACTATTAAAAAATTGGGGAATGATATAATTTGGTTGTTCAGTTTATTAAGAAATAACTATAAAGTTTCTTAAGATCTTCATGCCTTTGAGAAAACATTTATTGTTTTCTATATATTCTAGAATTCCTTGGTATAGACTTTTGGCCACAGATATGTCTTAAACTGTATAAAGGTGGTTTATAACCTTTATACAGTATAAACTGTATAAAGATTAAGTAATATATTTATTACTTTGGATACATCTATTCTAGAATTCCTTGGTAGGGAGTTGGGTTTTTTTTGTTTTGTTTTTTTCGGGTTTTTTTAGCCACAGGTATGTCTTAAACTCTTTAAAGGTAGTAAAGATTAATCAAAGTAGTGTACTTATTACTTTGGAAATTGGCTGTTTTTAAATGTTTATACAAAGAAAAATTGTGTTTATAAACACGTGATTTGACATACCTGTTAAGATGTTTTAGCATAAAAATTCATAAGTAACTCACTATTTATGTTATTTTTGTTTTTGTTTATTTTTTAGAAGTCGAACTGAACCAGTGATGGGAACTTCAAAAGCAGTATGTAAAAACACAATCTCACACTTTTTCTACACATTTACCTTTTACCTTTATAATGTAGCAGTGAAGTGAATCATTTAGAACTTAATATCCAACTGATTATAGTACATATTGTAAATAAAATGTATTTGGATGACAGCTCAGCTGAAAATGGATATATGTGGCATGATTTGCACACTTACTTTGTAGAAATGGGTAATTTGTGCCCCCCAAAAATGCTGTTTCATATTAATATGATAGCACTCTCCCTGTATGACACTGTGTTGTACAGTTAATGTATGATTCTTTTTAGACCATGTAGGTTTTACACAAATGAACATGATAACATGTTCTACATCTGTCTGTCTATAGTTAGTATTTTGTATGTATGTACAGGCTGTTGTGTGCTTTTTGTTTCTTGCAATAAAAAAAATGTTTGGAGTGTATATTTTGCCATTTTCACGTTGTATCACTTAGTTTTTGTTAGTTTTTTCTGCCTAATTGATGGCTTTAAAAAATGCATTAGCAACATGCAACGCTAATATGAAAGTTTGATGCTTTTTCCAAGTTCAGACACATATAGAAAAGAGCTTTCCAAAGACTTTTGATGCAGCTTTATTCAGTTTTGCTTTATTTGGCAATTTCAAGCATTTATTCTTTGTTTACATCTGTACTATAAAAGTGAGACCGGAAATTGGGCCCCCTGAGTATATAAATGTCTCAGTGATGATTTATACAATTCCGTACATTGTTTTAAAATTTTAATACAAGGTCTTCCAATTCTAGGCTGCTTAGTTCTCCAAAATAAAATATTTCCCTCTTATCAGATATTAAAATGCTGCATTAATTATAAGCTAATTGAAAGCTGTAGCTTATCAAAGGTAACTCCCCTTAAGTGGAATAATCTCTTAATTTTTATGATCATAGCTACAGTATGACACCACGTTGACTTGAAGCTCTTAAGTAAATGGTAGTGGTATTCCTAAGTTGTGGGGCGAAACATTTGTTTCAGAATGTAGGTCTGTAGTAACTGAGTTCTGTAAACTTGATGGTTCTCTAAACATTTTACTGCTCAGGCTTGATTTGTACACAATACAAGATGTCTGAAATCTTCATTTAGAATTCAAGGGTATTGCTTGCTGTTTCACTTTATCCTTTTTAAATACTACTGATCTTTAATTGTGTATCAGGCATTTCACTAACCTTGGATCATTGCATCTTAAACATGATAATATAGAATATCTGAACTTTGGACTTGTTCACTGAAGTATATGGCCTTTAGTTCTCATGGAACTAAATATAGTGATTCAAAGATCAAACCTTAGTGATTTGGGGTTTTTTTCCCCACTCTCTGGGGTATATGGGTGTTTTTTTGTTTGTTTGTTTTTTTGGGTTTTGTTTTGTTTTGTTTTGTTTTTTGGGTTTGTTTTTGGTTTTGGTTTTTTGGTGGTTTTTGGTTTTTTTTTCTTTTTGGTTTTTAAAGCATAATGCTGTAAAAAAAAACAAAAAACAAAACTGTCCAAGTTTGTTTTGCTGGTGATTGGTTTAAAACTGATTTTATGTATCCAAATGCTAGCACAAATCAGAGTGACTATCCTGGTGACTGTAGTGGTTAATGTAACACATTTTGTATAAAGTACTTTTATATAGTATTTAAACTAATTCAGATGAAGTTTTATTTCTTGAAAACAATTATTTCCTTTTTGTTTATTAGCATGTGTATAAACACAAATCACATGTTCATAAATAAAGTTAACATTCTTTTAGCCTTGTGTGTTCCCTGGCATGTCTGTATTACGCTGATAAGAAGCAGTTTATTTTATGCTTATTTAGGTTTCTCTTTTCTTTTCTTTTCTTTTTTTTTTTTTAATACTTTAAAAGTGGCTTTAATTTTTAGGTAGAATTGTCTGAAATGGAGACATTAGATAACTTAATATCCCCAACACTTATTTGCTTGGGGTACATATGCTGGCGTGTAGGATGAGAGAATATATTCATTAAGCATAATTAATGCCCATCTTATGAATCACGTATTCTTGTACACATTCACAAAAGCCAAGTAAGATAGAGCCACTAAACCAGATTTCTGATTAATGCAAGTAAATATGTGTACATCTTTGGTAACTTAAGCCAACTGTAATCAAGGATGGCTATTTCTGTCCGTATTCCTTAGCGTGTTTTATTTAGCCATCTTTCATGTTGGTATTCCAAAGCTGGATGGTCTTCCTGTTTATTAAATATCAGAATTGCATTTTGTAGGATCCTTTAATTTCAAAAGCAAGTGTAAGTGGCATAAAATATTTCAGATTCTTTCTCCCAGAAGCAAGACCACAAATTAGATGTGGGAAAGTGGGTTAATTTAATGATGTCCACAGTATGCATTGATCAGTTTTTTTGAAGAGGATTTTTTTTAACGTGCATTTTTTAAATCAGTATCTGAGAGTTAATACAGTTATTGCTACTTAGTACATATAAATTCCTAGTCATTTTAAAACCCTTTAGCAATTTTCACTGATTTCTAGTTCCTTGCTTTTTGTAGAAAACTATTAGATGCCTTTCACAACTTGTGGTAAATTTGATTTCTTATACTTTAAGGTATTTAAGGTGCTAGAATAATTGGGGGGGGGGAAGTGATATAGATGTTGTTGAGTATCTTAAACCACTTTATCCAATACGAATACCCAACTCAACAGAAAACTAAAAGACATGAAAGCCTGACATTAGAACAAAAAAACATATATCATAGTGGGAAGAAAAAAATGTTAGTATTTTAGTTCTAGCTTTAAGAAAGTTAATATGACTGCCTTCTTTTAAGGAAATGATCAGTGTTCATATTCTAGATAGTAATGGGCTATTTTGAAGGGTTATTGTTTCATTGGTTAGAAACAGTATAGATGATGCTTGACAGCAGTCTTGTTATTTAAAGTAAAAAATTCCTAGCTAATGCAAAAAGTAACCCTTTTCAAAATAGATTGAGATGATCAGAATTTATTCTGGATAAAGATAGGATATTTATGTGTTTTTTAAGCTTCCTTTGAGATTAGTTCTGTAACGAAAGAACACTTAAAAGCTAGATGAGAATAAGAACACACTGGTGAATTATACAGTTGCATATTAGGAATGTGGAGTTAGTGCATGATGAATTCTGTGGCCTCTCAGTGGGGAGCTAAGAACCTTTGGTGAAGTAAGCATCCAGTAATACTATCCATTAAACTTTTTAAACCCTAAGATATTTATAAAATACATTTTAAATTTAGCCGACATGATTTTTATTGATTGAACTCCTGCTGTGGTAGGCATTGTGCTAAGAACTTCATATTGAAACTGGTAACATTTCTGTTGGGGGCTGTAAGTCATGCTGCTTTTATTTTAATATTAGTTCTCTGGAATACTTGAAGAATACCTGATGAAGACTCCGTTGTTGTTGTCGTTGTTGTTGTTTTTCTTTGATCCAGACATCTCGTTACATCCTCTCCATTTTAAACAAGAGTTCTGACCAATAATGTATGGGAAGTTTATGACGTGTTGAATAAGCAACCCAATTACTATATAGGAAGCAAATAATGTCTTCATTTTGGTACTCTTACAGAGAAATCATATCTTTAGCATTAGGTGTTAAAGGTGTGTGTGTGTATATAGATACACACTCTTTAAAAACTGATACTAAAATCATTTCAGGGGATCAAATAATGAAAAATCTTAAAATGCAACATTTGAAAAAACATTAAAATTTTTTTATTCCTCAATATATAATACTTGCTCCTTTTGATTAAATTAACTTTCTTCACGCATTATTAAAGTTCATCCTCCTGTAATATCCCTGTTTGCCTTTGCCCCACGCTACCTCTGGCTTTCCTTTTTTTGGCCTAACATCTTTGCCCTGATGAAATTGTGGTTTCTTTGGCAAGAACCCATTCTTACTCTCTGTGTGGGAGAATAAACAAACTTATTCAGACTGAACAGTACATACTTAGAAAAAAAGTAGCAATTATGTGGGAGCTGTTTTATTAAAGCAATCTTCTGAGCCTTTAAAGAGCTGCTTGTTTTTACTGTGTTATATAATGGCAGTCCACGAAAGCTAGAAAGATTTCTTATTCTCCTTATCTTGAGCGTTACCAGATTTAGAGACCATTGATAGATATGGGACTCTTAATATCAGTCACTGCTCTGAATATATTTTCTGTGATATATTTTTCTTTATCCTGTTTGGTTTTTCATTGTAATTGAATCCCCCTCAACTTAAGCCTTTATTATATGTGTGAAATATGTAGAGAAGGGTAAAGTGGGGTGAGGTACAGTTTCAGGTTTAAAACCGGGAATAACATTCTTGAGAAAACGTCTAAGAAAATGCCCAGTATTTGAACATTAATTGGCAGTAGGGACTAAATGATCACTTTCAGATGTTTTCAGTGTGGAACTTGAATGTGTGTTTAATTTTTTGTGAACAGATTGATGACTCTTCTGCATCTATTTCTCTGGCCCAGCTTACAAAGGTATATATAAATATATATATTCTTGCAAATATAAATCTTTTTCTAACATCGTATTTTTTAAATGTGGAACAATTGTTTGAAGAGGGGTTGGGGGAGGATATGTTTTGTGAAAACCCTGTATACATTATTACTATCCTGTAAAGAGTAGTTGCCGCTTTGAGAAGATAGGGAAGTATTTTGTCAGCCTCACCATAATGTTGGAATGTTGGTCATCTTCAAGACAGAAGAAACACATGAAGCTACACTTACTTGGTGCTTTTTGTTCTTGTTTTTTGTTTTTTTCCCCCCTCATACATTTTGTTTAATTATACATTGGAAACTAACAAAGTTCTGGAGGAATTCCCTGGTTTTGGCTGTAAATTACGTGGACTTTCTTTAAGCAGCCAAAATAGAAGCTTTCCTTTACATGGACAATTGCACGGTTATTTCTTGAATATTTGAATTGATCCCATGAAGGTCAACATTTTAAATGTGTAACGATTGTTTCTTTATGCTCTAGACTTGTAGTCTGTCTGCATTAGAAAAAGTTTTAAACAACCTAATTTGTTTGAACACAGACTACAGTGAATTGTGTCAATGTATAAAGCTGTTTGCAGGAATATACCAATGTGTGTGTTTGGCAGGGGGGCAATTTGTTACCTCCTGAAATAATTGTGTATGCCGTGTTTTGCGACAAAATTGCTTGCATTATCTGCTCAACAATGTGTACCTTTTATTTGGGAAAGCACTAGTGATGATTACTTTTTAAAACAATAGATGTGGCTTGCAAATCATGCCTTAAAAAAAGAAAAGACATTATAGAATAGGCAGATTTTTGAGGACCAAGAAGGAAGTCTTCCAGTTTTCCAAAAGTCCTTTTCCCCCCTAGTATCAGAAAGTAAAACCAGACTTAGCAACCAAGATTAATGAGTTAGATGGATTTTCCATTAGTGCTGTCCCTCTCTTATGCTTGGCTTTGTTATAGATTGTTTCCTTTTCCCCTAGAATGTATTCTAAAAAGATGTCCTAGTAACAAATACAGCTTTTTAAGCTTTTGTTCTGGGGATAGTAAACATTAAAATTGATGATTCTAAAACACAAAGTGGGCTGAAACCATCCTCTCTCAACAATTTTCTAATGCAAAGTGGTGTAGCATAGAGTTTATATCTTAAGCAGTTTATAGTTCATGGTTTTAATTCTTATGTGCTGTAAGGACCCTATTTGAGTTTTGGTCTGTTCCTACCATTGTTTCTTTGTGGGAAGCAGTTGGGGAATTTTGGAGGTTTGGGGGATTTTTTTTAACTACTTGTAAATTAATGTTTGGGTTCAAACAAATTAGTTGTTCAACATCTGTAATCCAGTTTTCTGTAAATGTTGCTGTTGTTCTAAGCTCTGTTAATGTTAAGCTTCTTTGTATATAAAATTACAATAAAATGTTAAAACTGGTTGCTTGTTTTGTGGATGAATGTAAAGATAAAACCCAATGAATGGCTGATCTGAGTGCTAGATGCTTGAAGATTCAAATTATCAGGACTCACTCCCTTAGACCCTGCTTATATCTAGACTCTTCTATATAGTATCTTAAAGATGAAGTTCATAAAACTTTGGAGAGTCAGATTTAAAATGAGTACTCAGTTGCATGTGCTCTGCACTTAATTTGAAATTGATTCTACTACTTAAAGAGCTTTCTGACTTCATATCATCTGCATAATGTTCAGTTGTTTAACCTATAACCCTCCCTCCAAGTTGTAAGTATAAAGTCTTTATGCAATGACACTTGAATTATTTTTAAGGCTTAAAATATCAAGTGTTTTCTTAATCTGTTTTTAACTCTTAGAGGAGTTCTATGCAAATCTTAATGTACGGTACAAACAGGGTCTAAGGTTTGAGTGCCCACAGCAAGACCTTCTTCAGCCCTGCCGACATCCAAACATCATGTAATGACCTAAGGAACCCCTGGTGCCTCTTCTAGGTTATACGTGTAAATAGCTTTCAGTTTTAGGTTTTATGCAAGATTAGATACTGCTCTTTACAGGATGAGTGGTGTTGTCTTTGGCTGTGTGGTCTTAAATGTGTTTCTAATGTGTGTGTCAAATAATTACCTGTTAAACAGACTGCCAATCTGGCTGAAGCCAATGCTTCTGAAGAAGATAAAATTAAAGCAATGATGTCGCAATCTGGCCATGAATACGACCCAATCAAGTAAGTCCATACATGCTTCATACTGATAGGTACATTGGGGTGGATTTTCCGCCCCAGACAAAAGCATTATTCTCTCAAGGTTTTGTGTACATGTAATTCTCTTTCCCTTTCAGTTACATGAAGAAACCTCTAGGCCCACCACCTCCATCTTATACCTGTTTTCGTTGTGGTAAACCTGGCCATTACATTAAGAATTGCCCAACAAACGGGGTAAGTCCAAAGTAGAAACCATGATACACCTTATTTTTCTTTCAATGATTTCTTCACTGTCGTATTTTTCTTGGGTAAATACTGCCTTCTCTATTGCAATGGCAAATGAGCACATGCTGTGAAGCCAGATTGCCAGGCTTCAGATCCTGGCTCTGCCTCTTAATGGTTGACTGAGCTTGGGCAAGCCACTTGATTTCTTCAAGCCTGCTCAGTCTTCTCTATGAAACGGACATGGTAATAATAGTATTGACCTTGCACGGCTCTTGTGATGTTTAAATGAAGTCATATATGTAGAGCACTACAAATAATATAAGCAATTAATAAGCACTGCATGTTCGCTAATATTAAACAAAGGTAACTGCTTTCTTTCTTCCTCCTGTCTCCTTTCCCCACCAAATAGGATAAAAACTTTGAATCTGGTCCTAGGATTAAAAAGAGCACTGGTATTCCCAGAAGTTTTATGATGGAAGTGAAAGATCCTAACATGAAAGGTGCAATGCTTACGAACACTGGAAAATACGCAATACCGACTATCGACGCGTAAGTATTCTAGTTAGGTATGACCTGTGAGGCCATAGCCCATCTGGCCGCTAGTGTTTCATGTAGGCTTGGGCTTGCGACTTGGCTGCCCGGATTTCTTGTGAACCGTCGGTCTCCATGTGTTGCATTTCTGTGTGAAGAATGAGAGGCTGCAGTCTGCTCCATTAAATGCAAATTTAAAATGAACTTGGGGGTTTTTGTTATCACTGAGTGCCACTTCCCTTGTGGGCTTCTAATTTTTTCTTTTTCTGTCATACCCTGCTTTCTTCCTCATTCACATACATACTCCCACATGATCCTATATGCTATCTACATTTTTTTAACTGAAAAAGACCAATGTCTTAATTATTCTGAGAAACAGAAGGCTTAAGCATAAAAGTTCTGTAAGATGTAAGGGCAAATTCAAGTGCCAAGAATAAATTAAGACGTAATTTATTGAACAAATTTGGACATATCGTAATTTATTGTCCAAATTGAACAAATTTGGACATACCATGTGAGTCTTAAAATTCCAAAATATGGTTTATTTTATAAACCCATTAGTAATTTATTGTCCAAATTGAACAAATTTGGACATACCATGTGAGTCTTAAAATTCCAAAATATGGTTTATTTTATAAACCCATTAGTTGAGATGAGCTGCAGCTCCATACCCTATACCTTGATACTTATTTTTAGTATGTTTTCAGATCTTTTGGGAGCCAGTTTTTAATGAAGTGGATAGACCTGAAAACCTAGTGGTATAGGTCAGCTAGACTTCTCATTTTATCTGCTCTTATTAATCCATCTAAGCACCTTTGTGATTTCCCTCACCAGTTATGAACTCACGTGATACAGAGCACCATATTAACTGTCCCTTTGGACTGTGTTCTTTACCAAGTCCTCAGGTGGGGTTACAAAGTGAGGGCGTCCCCAGGACATAGCTTGAGAAACATCCCTTTAGAGAATAGGAATGCCCTTGTTCTTAGTGACACAGAGAATATGTAAAAGAACACAGTTGTCCTCAGCCTCATGCTGCAGTGTGGGAAGGTGTAGTGCTCAGGTGAGGTTGATGAAAACGGCTCTGCCATCGAATGATCCTGCAACGATTTCTTGGTTTTGAGTATGTGCTTTAGTAAGTAGGTTGTTTTCGTTCACAGATAAGGATTAGTGTTTTCCTGAACTCCCAGCCCTGCTCACTTTCTCCGTTTCACTCCCATCAATTTTTGATCAGTCACCATCCTGTGTCTTGTGGTTCATCTTAGAGCAGTTCGTTGTTACACTGTTTCTGATTTCATATGTGCTTCCAGACAACGTAGGTTGAAATGGACGGTTTAAGAGCAGACCGCTTCATCTTAATATAAGATATACAAATAAAAGTACTTAAATAGAAGTTTGTGTCAGAAAAATTAATATCGCCCTTGTGAACCCTAACTAATAATTAAGTTCATTGTTTTTGAATGCTGAAATATAAAAGCCCATTTGTGCCAAACACACAGCAAATACTGGGGAAATGGGAGCCCAAATATTTTAAATGAAACTTTCACCCTCTCCACTAACACCACTGATAAACAACTTAGACTCTTCTTCTGTTTCTTTTTTCTATCCTCTGTTCTCCTTTTTTTTTTTTTTCTTTCTTTCTTTTCTCTCTTTTGGGCAGTGGGAGACTCCTCTTTCACAAATTGGGAACAATGGGGCATAAGCAAATTGATACTTATTTCTGGAGTCGTGGTGATGTCTATGGAGCAGCTGCAACACAAATAACACACCTCAGGTACCCTCCTCTGTACAGCTGAGATGCTTTCATTTGCAGCGTTGAGATGGACACACTCTGTTCCTAAATGAGCTAGAATTTACCTAGGAATTCCTATGTTTTACAAACCTGCCTGATTACAGAGAAGATGTGGGTGTTGAAAGCAGTGGTGACAACTCTGAGAATAGTGTATTTTGGTTTTTTACTTTCAAAAAATTAAAAAAAAATTTTTTTAATGTTTATTTTTGAGAGACAGAACGGGAGCAGGGAGGGGCAGAGATAGAGACAGACAGAATCCAAAGCAGGCTCCAGGCTCTGAGCTATCAGCACAGATGCAGGGCTTGAACTTAAAAAACTGTAAGATCATGACTTGAGCCAAAGTTGGATGCTTAACCAACTGAGCCATGCAGGCACCCCTGGTTTTTTTTATTTTCAATATGTTTAATATACAACATTTCTGCAAAATGCATTTCTACTACAAAATGGACCCCTAGTGACTGAAATGTTGCTTTGTTTGTAACACATATTCTAATCATTGAAGTCGTTAATATTTCTTAGTTGTCTATGAATAGATTAATCTTGCTTTAAAAATACTAATTAGAAGTAGACCCCTGGTTTTGAAGTCTGTTCTAGCTACTGGTGTGGTTGGTGGCATAATATTTCCCCCCCCTTAATTATATGTCAGCACCAGTTTCCGTTTCCCATGTTACAGCATGCTGTCTAATACCTTCACAGGTTCTGGGGACTGTTGGTCTGTGGAAAGGCATTTTTCCCCCCAAGCAACATTGTAGGATAGAGAAAACTGTGGTTAGTGTGTTGTCAGGTCCAAGTTCCAACCCTGTCTCTGCCACTTAAACTTGTGGCCCTCAGTTCTAGAGTTGTGGATTCTAAAGATCCTTTTAGCCAGTTTTATAGCATTTGTTTTTTTGTTATACTTGTTTAGGATTTTGTTTTGTCTTTTTGTTGTTTAGGGGGAAGATGTTCATAACTACTCCCTATTTTGGAATTATACTTGTGTAAACAAATTTGGCATCGTACTGAATTATAAATTCCCATTATGGTATAGTAGAACGTGTACTATCTCAGTAATACTTTGCTTTGTTAACAATGTTAAAAGAGTAAAACCTTCTTTTACAGAGAAGCATATGCAATTGGAAAGAAAGAAAAACCACCTTTCTTACCAGAGGAACCATCTTCTTCTTCAGAAGAAGATGATCCTATCCCAGATGAATTATTGTGTCTCATCTGCAAAGATATTATGACTGATGCTGTTGTCATTCCCTGCTGTGGAAACAGTTACTGTGATGAATGTAAGAAATGTTGAACCTTCAAAGATACACACCTTAGAATATATTTATTTGGAAAGGCTCTTTGGGAACACTCTATGTTTTAATAATGCAGTATGAAATGTTGATAGGTTGAAAATTGGTCAGTTCATCAGTGCACATTTAATAGCAAGAACTGTTTTTGATGCTACATTTTTTTTCTTTAAACAATAGCCTTTTTGTCCTTTTAAATATTAGAATTGACCATTTCTTGTACCTTCATTAGGGTAACTGTACTGAGGTTTTATAAAATGTAGGACTTTTGTTTCCTACGCATTTTATTTTCCTTTATTTTGTAAAGTTTATTTTTGAGTGGGGGCACACAGAGAGGATCCAAAGTGGGCTCTGTGCTAACAGCAGAGAGGCCCATAGGGGGCTCAAACTCACAAACCGTGAGATTATGACCTGAGCAGAGTCGGACACACTTAACCAACTGAGCCACAGGCATGCCCCTGTTTCCTACACATTTTAAATGGTATGCAGAATTTTAAAAGCCTTTTGGGCATTAGATATTCTGGATATAATTTTAAATGTTACCTAAATCCCTTTTCTGGATTGTGGAAAAATAGTTTATTCTAAAATTCCTAAGTGTAATTGAGTACTGCTCTCTGTAAACTTATTACCCAACATCTGCCATGCGGTTACTTGTGACTTCTTTTCCTGATCCTTTATATTAGCTCTTGTTTTTTTTCTGCCACTTATTTCTTACCCAGATGCAAATGGCATTGTCTAAAAATTTCTCTGCTCAATCCTGTTCTGGACTTCTTCATTTCTAAACATAGCTTTGGAATATAAA
Organism: Suricata suricatta; assembly: GCF_006229205.1. Lineage (NCBI taxonomy): Eukaryota > Metazoa > Chordata > Mammalia > Carnivora > Herpestidae > Suricata > Suricata suricatta. The sequence continues at coordinate 17,891,660 of NC_043707.1, forward strand.
TCTTTCGTTTGGGGCCTCTTCAGTGAAGACCAAAGTTAAGAGGTCACATAAGATTTGTTTCCAGGTGTCTTAGATTTAACAAACCACTTCCATTACTGAACTTTTTACTACACTGAAGTGTAATTTGTGAATCTAATTTAGTGTTACTCCTCTACTGTGCTATAGGTATTGTTGATTTCCTTGCCTGAATAATGTTTCTGGTTTTTTATAATGCCCTTTTCTCTTTTTTAAGCTATTTATTTATTTATGTGATCTATGCACCCAATGTGGGGCTCGAGCTCACGACCCTGAGGTCAAGAGCTGCTTGCTCTTCTGATGGAGCCAAGCAGGTTCCCTCCTCCTGATGCTTTTTTAAAAACCCTGTTAGCCATGTACATTTTTTTACCCTTCTAGACTGTATCTTCTATTTTTTTCCCTGTACTATTCCAGTTTTTAGCTAAACAAAGAGAATAGTATTTAGGAAAGAGTACTTTTTCTCTCAGCTTAAATTTTAGTTTAAATTCTATTCGTGACTTCTGTTTTTAAGGTAGAGAGAAGTTAGAGCAAAGGAGTGCTCTCAGGCGAGAGTCTGTTCTAAGTTTCTTAATCTTAGAAATGATTAGTAACATGTGCTTGGAAAGAGTAATGTAGTATTTAAAATATTTTACATAGGTATAAGAACAGCACTCTTAGAATCGGATGATCATACGTGTCCAACATGCCATCAGAATGATGTCTCTCCTGATGCTTTAATTGCCAATAAGTTCTTACGACAGGTAACTGACTTTGTATCCCTTTTGGACATTTTTTTTAAGTTTGATGGTTTAAACTGTGTTTCAGTAAGTACCACCTTACATTTCCCTGCATCTTTCTGTTTGGTATCTATAGGCTGTTAATAACTTCAAAAATGAAACCGGTTATACAAAAAGACTACGAAAACAGTTACCCCCACCACCACCCCCAGTACCGCCTCCGAGACCACTCATTCAGCGCAACCTACAACCTCTGATGAGATCCCCTATATCAAGACAACAGGATCCTCTGATGATTCCGGTGACATCTTCATCAACTCACCCAGCTCCGTCTATATCTTCGTTAACTTCTAATCAGTCTTCCTTGGCCCCTCCTGTGCCTGGAAATTCATCTTCTGCCCCCGCTCCTGTACCTGATATAACTGCGACGGTGTCCATCTCAGTCCACTCTGAAAAACCAGACGGACCTTTCCGGTAAGTCTGTGTATCTCTCACTATCAGGGAACAAGTGAGATCAGGAATATGGGTTTTCATTGTTGTTTGTTGCTTCAGTAGTTATTGTAGTGACCAGCGTGTATCATCTTTATGTATGAACCACTGTGCTCAGTAACGTGGGTGACTCCATAAAGTAACCCATTGCTAACCAGGTACTTTTAAGAGACGACACAAGTCTTATTGGAAGAACCGGCAAATGAAGTAGTTTCACTTGGCAAATGATTAAGCATCCCAGGGTCAAGAATTATACAAGTTGCCAACAACCTCTGTTAAATTATATACTACAAGAGTGAATTACTTGTAGTCATACTGATGATATTGAAAGCGTAGGTTTGAGCAGAACTAAGTACAATTTGGTTAGGTGAAAAAGAGGGGGTAAGACATGGGTGGAGGTAGAGAAGGAGGAAGCTAACTGTTTTGGAGCATAATTATGTAGGAGACTAACGAGAACTCACTTTATAATCCTACCTCTTTGGACATAAAAAGGATCTTTAGACATGTAGTCCAGTGGTTCATAAATTCTTTTTTTATTATTATTTTCAAATGTTTATTTTTGAGTGACAGCATGAGCACACATGACCCCAAGTAGGGCTAAGACCTCACTCAGAATTTGGCTTTTTAGTGGTGGGGCTGGAAGGAGAATTTACTCTTAATCTTGTATTCTTTTGGTCCCACAGTTTGATTTTCTTCCTTTTTGAAGCTTTATTATTCTAATAATTGATTTCTCTCCCATCTATCATAGATAGTACTTCCTTCTTTTTTCCTTACCACTTTTGTGTCCAAAGAGCTATCCACTTGACCCAAAAGTTTAACGCCTCTTCATGCAGGTGGTGGGCCAACAGACTTACAAAATTACTAATTTGCTTACTCTTACTCTTCCATTTCTGGTAACTTTTTCACATATTGCAAATTCTCTGGTCTTCTAGGGATCCTGATAATAAAATACTGCCAGCTGCAGCCCTTGCATCAGAACATTCAAAGGGAACCTCCTCAATTGCAATTACTGCTCTTATGGAAGAGAAGGTAAGTTTTTTTTTGGCTTTCAAATTTGAGGTTTATCTTACAGTTTTCTGATTTTGTTGTTGTTGTGTTTTGTTTGTTTGTTTTTTTAACTCTCACCCCCCCCCCTTTTTTAATTGTTTCTTTTTATTTATGTTTTTTTCCTAAAGGGTTACCAGGTGCCTGTACTTGGAACCCCATCTTTGCTTGGACAGTCACTGTTGCATGGACAGTTGATCCCCACAACTGGTGAGTAAAGTCATTTTGGTTTGAACATGGTCTCCTTTAAAAAATAATTTTAACTTTATTTAACATGCAATTTCATCTTTACCTACTGTTCTTGTTTCCAAGGTCCAGTAAGAATAAATACTGCTCGTCCGGGTGGTGGTCGACCAGGTTGGGAACAGTAAGTATATATTTAAAAGAATCTCCAGATGATTGCTTTCAAACTAGATAATGGGAATTATAACTAGTATGTTGCCAAATGTTCATTATAAACTCCCTTTTACATGACATGTTAAGAGTGAGCTGAAGTTAGATGCTTAACCAACTAAGCCACCCGGAAGCTCTCCCTTTTTACTTTCATGTGTTAACAAAGTGATCTTGACAGGATCTCTGTTAATAAATAGACAAGATTAATTGAAAGAGTATTTGAAATACTGAGTCATTTTTTGTGCTAATAGATTGACCTTTTTCTTATCCTTTATTTTTGAGAGAGAGAACGCATGTGCGAGAGAGAGTGTGGGGGAGGGAGACACAGAATCTGAAGCAGGCTCCAGTCTCCAAGTTGTCAGCACAGAGCCAGATGTGGGGCTCAGACTCAACCTGAGCCAAAATTGGATGCTTAACCAGCTGAGCCACCCAGGCGCCCCACCTTTTTCCTATCCTTAAATGGATTTCCAAATTTCGATTTAACACATTAAGATTAAAGGCTGCTTGCTGAACATAGAATTTCTCATTTTGAATGATCTGTTAATGAGATTTTATTGCATATTAAAATCTATAAGATATTTTTTGCCCTGTGAAATACAAAGAATTATGATCTTTATAAGATGTTCTATGGCATTAAAAATTGGAGTGTTTATTGTCTTTTTATCTATACAATCATTTGTATCTATAGTCTGTATAAACAATCTTGCATATTTATATAAACTGGTTTTCTAAAATTATGATTTTTTTTTAAAGATAAATCAAATTTTCTGTTTAAACAAATAGGCTAAAGGAGAGAAATAGCAGATTATGTCAGTAGAAGGAACATGGGATTTGGGGACAGGTAGGCCTGAGTTGGAATCCCAGCCCCTGCACTTGGCAGTGCCATGACGTTGAGCATGCGATTTTACTCCTCAGCCCCATTGCCTCATTTGCAGAGTTACTCAGAGCAGTGCTAATTTCTCACAAGCACGGTGTCCAGCAGCCAGAAGGGCTCTTCCTTACTTCCATAACAAGTTCACAGTCACTTGTAGGATGCTAAATGAAATACCATATTGTGGAAAATATTGTACATTGAGGTTTAATTATTGTCACAGTAGTTAATCAGGAAAATTAATTCAAGTAAATGTAATGCTTGCTCTTCTCTCTTTGGAGCAAGTTTCAGAATGGGGATCAGAATGGGGAGGAAAAATTTTTCTAGAATAGTTAAAATAGGTGTCTTTAAAGCCTATACACTAAGAGGTTGTATATTGTACTCAAGCCCATTTTATCTTTCTTTCCACACAGTTCCAATAAACTTGGATATCTGGTTTCTCCACCACAGCAAATTAGAAGAGGGGAGAGGAGCTGTTACAGGTATGCTTGTTAAAGATTATGAAGAGCTGTAATCTGATGACACTGCTGAAAAATAGAACACAAAAAAATTAAAGCACGGCAGGGGAAGGAGGTTACTTGTCTTATTCTTATCTCACTTAAGTCCTCAGTAGTTGGCCTTGAGGCCTAGAGAACAGGTTACATTTAGTATTGTAAATGATGGCTTTAGGCTATATCTTTAATACCCCGTCCCAATGACTACTTTTTCCAAAACACAGCAGAATATTAGCTTGCATTTACTCTTTTGAGGGTAGAAGGAAGTCATTAGGGCCCAGACAGTATTTAAGGTGTCAGTTGAAGATGAAAGTTAACTAGCTTACCTCCTAAGCATGAAGAATTCCATTTACTTCTCTTCTAGACTCAGTTGTCCCAAGTCTTCCATCTTCTCTTTTCCAAAAGAAGAGACAAGGAGATTGTTCAGGGCTTCTGCCCTGGACAGGCAAAAGCCGTGTTATTCTGCAAAGTAAGCCATAGGTCTTATTGTCTAGGTCATTCTCACCACAAAGGTAAAGGGCCTCCAAATGAACTTTATAACAAAAATACTAAGGGTATCTTTTAGTGCTCCACTGAGAATTACTCAGGAACTCTGTTACTAGATCCATGTTAATGGAAGATAATATTTACTAATTCAGAATCTGAAGAGGCTTAAAATCTAAACCGCTGCTGCTGCTGTTCAGTATCTGTTACCTAGAATTTAAAGAATCTTTAGCCTAACAGAAATCAGCCAATGTTTTAAAGAAGCCACTATTTCTTTTAAGGGATACAATTCAGAAACTTTGGCCCGCACTGTTCTTTTCACCTAACCCATTGAGAGAAAATATTGAGATTTTTAGTTGTTGGTTACAAATGTTAAAAGTGGTACTTATTTTCTTGAGGATGAAAGAGCACAGGGAATATAATCAGTGGTATTGTGATGGCGTGGTGTGGTGGCAGTGACGGTTACACTGGGAGCATCACATAACGTGTAGACTTCACAGAATTGAATTGCTGTGTTGCACACCGGCAACTAATAACGTAACCGTGTGTGTCACCTATACTTCACTGTTTAAAAAAGATAATAAATAAAAAGTACTTTAAATACGAAACACCCCACAAAACTATGAAGCCACTTAACAGCTAGGTTTCCAAGGGCATATGAACAATGTGGAGAAATGCTCATGATAAAATGTCAGGTGAAAAATAGAATTATGTTATATTATACAAATAAAAAATACCTAGTACTACTTCTACATTGAAGGATCTTTTCACACTTCCTACCTCAAAAGATTATAGGAGGTGGTTTTTCTTCATTTAAAGTTTTAATCTTGGAAGGCATTTTGGAGAGGCCTAGATCACTGAACCATTAACTTTATTAGTTCCTTTAAATGACAGATTAGGAAGTCACCAGAGATCATTGTCGAGGGATAATGAATCTGAACTTCATAAAAGAGAACTTCTAAATATAGCATCTCCTTATGGAGAAGGCCCTGTAAACTTGGATTATCTCAATCCTCAAGTGGCCTTAAAAATTATATCGGTGTTACTTGAATAGTTGATTCTGTTCCATTGTTTGCAAGTTTGAAGACAATTAGATAGAAAAAACAAGCTTACTTGTCTCAGGTGTTGTTAGTTTGAAGGAATAATATCTTGGAATTTATTTCTCCAGAAGTATAAACCGCGGACGACACCACAGCGAAAGATCACAGAGAACTCAAGGCCCGTCACTACCAGCAACTCCAGTTTTTGTGCCTGTCCCACCCCCTCCTTTGTATCCACCTCCTCCCCATACACTTCCTCTCCCTCCAGGTGTTCCTCCACCACAGTTTTCTCCTCAGTTTCCTCCTGGCCAGCCACCACCTGCTGGATATAGTGTCCCTCCTCCAGGGTTTCCGCCAGCTCCAGCCAATTTATCAACACCTTGGGTATCGTCAGGAGTGCAGACAGCTCATTCAAATACCATCCCAACAACACAAGCCCCACCGTTGTCCAGGGAAGAATTCTATAGAGAGCAACGACGGCTAAAAGAAGAGTGAGTGTTTCAGTGTGAAATTATCATACACTTTCATTTTCTGATGTAACATTAAACAGGTATCTTTGGAAACATTTTCTCGTGTTTCCATCTAGTACAAGAAAAATCACCTAAAATTAAACCAAAGCCATACAAGCAATTTCCTTAGGGAATCCTAGTTATTTATAGTTTTAAAGTGGAAAACTAATGGCAATTTCATTCATTTCATTCATGATCTAATTACATTTGTCTTGTTAGTTTTCTTAAATGGTTTTTGTTAACTTTCACTCTTTAACTTTATTTTACTAGGGAAAAGAAAAAGTCCAAGCTAGATGAGTTTACAAATGATTTTGCTAAGGAATTGATGGAATACAAAAAGATTCAAAAGGAGCGTAGGCGCTCATTTTCCAGGTTAGTGTTTTGCAAGCCTTCACAACAGAATTACAAATGGGACTCTGAATATCCAGGGATTAGCTATGGATATAAATAACATTGCACTTACGGAATTTTTCTGATTCGGTCCAGGCTTATAGAGATGGAGATGTAGCTTATTTCCCAATATTTGTTTATTGAAATATTGTCTCAGTGTAAATTCTATTGTGTAGAACTAGCAGTTATGGGGATTAAATTGCCCTTGTCCCTTGAAGTTACTTATATTGTGAAATAATTGGGAAAATGTTTGTGGAAGGAAAGAAATAGAGGACTAGCCAAAGAACATTTCTGAGGACCCTTTTACCTAAGGCTACAGCTTCTTGCTGGAACATTAACCTGTGTAATTATGAAGTAGCGGTAGAATACAAATTGCTTTATCAACAGAAAAACTGAATTATAAAAATTCCCTGGAAGTTTGTTTAAAAGACTTATTTTTTTAAGCTTACATTTGTGGTTCCTTTCAAAGTGTTAGACTACTGGCCAACGTAGGACAAAGTAATTACTCCTACTTCAATAACCAGATAGGAAATACAGTTTAAATTTAATTGGCATTTTGTTTAATGTTAAGTTAATTAGCTCATATAACTCACGGTACATTAATGCGCTTCACTCTAATTGTCAAGATTTCACTTTTGTTTTGTAACAAGTGATTGCTCTGATCTTTGTGTACTTTATTCCATTCCAGTAGAGGTCACTGTGCCTCTTTAATCATCTAAAATGAAATTTGATGTAAAGATGGATGGAACCGTGAGGAGAGCATGCTAGAATCTAAGTCTGTATTTTATTTTGTAAATATTTCTCAACTATCAACTATTGTTTTGTTTTTTGTTTTTAGGTCTAAATCTCCTTACAGTGGTTCATCATATTCAAGAAGTTCGTATACTTATTCTAAGTCAAGATCTGGTTCAACACGTTCACGTTCTTACTCTCGATCATTCAGCCGCTCACACTCTCGTTCCTATTCCCGATCACCTCCATACCCCAGAAGAGGCAGAGGCAAGAGCCGAAATTACCGTTCACGGTCTAGATCTCATGGATATCATCGATCTAGGTCAAGGTCACCCCCCTATAGACGATACCATTCACGGTCAAGATCTCCTCAAGCATTTAGGGGACAGTCTCCCAATAAACGTAATGTGCCTCAAGGGGAAACAGAACGTGAATATTTTAATAGATACAGAGAAGTTCCGCCACCCTATGACATGAAAGCTTATTACGGGAGGAGTGTTGACTTTAGAGACCCATTTGAAAAAGAGCGTTACCGAGAATGGGAAAGAAAATACAGAGAGTGGTATGAGAAGTATTATAAAGGTTATGCTGCTGGAGCACAGCCTAGACCATCAGCAAATAGAGAGAACTTCTCTCCTGAAAGATTTTTGCCTCTTAATATCAGGAATTCTCCCTTCACGAGAGGCCGCAGAGAAGATTATGCTGGTGGGCAAAGTCATAGAAGTCGAAACTTAGGTGGCACCTATCCAGAAAAGCTTTCAACAAGAGACAGTCACAATCAGAAGGACAACACAAAGTCAAAAGAGAAGGAGAGCGAAAATACTCCAGGAGATGGTAAAGGAAACAAACATAAGAAACATAGAAAAAGAAGAAAGGGGGAAGAAAGTGAAGGCTTTCTAAACCCTGAGTTATTAGAAACTGCTAGGAAATCAAGAGAACCTGCAAGTGGTGAAGAAAATAAAACAGACTCATTGTTTGTTCTCCCAAGTAGAGATGATGCTACACCTGTTAGAGATGAACCAATGGATGCAGAATCCATCACCTTTAAATCAGTGTCTGAAAAAGACAAGAGGGAGAAAGATAAACCAAAAGCAAAAGGTGACAAGACCAAGCGGAAAAATGATGGGTCTACTGTGTCCAAAAAAGAAAATGTTTCAAAACCTGCTAAGGGACCCCAAGAAAAACTAGAGGGAGAGCGTGAAAAATCTCCTCGATCTGAACCTCCACTTAAAAAAGCCAAAGAGGAGACTCCAAAGACCGACAATGCTAAATCATCATCTTCCTCCCAAAAAGATGAAAAGATCATTGGTACCCCCAGAAAAGCTCACTCTAAATCAGCAAAAGAACACCAAGAGACAAAACCAGTCAAAGAGGAAAAAGTGAAGAAGGATTATTCCAAAGATGTCAAATCAGAAAAGCTGACTAATAAGGAAGAAAAGGCCAAGAAGCCTAGTGAGAAAAGTAAGCCACCTGAAAGCAAGGGAGAAAAAAGGAAAAGAAAAACTGAAGAAAAAAGTGTAGATAAAGATTTTGAGTCCTCTTCAATGAAAGTCTCTAAATTGGAAGTAACTGAAATAGTGAAACCATCACCAAAGCGCAAAATGGAACCTGATACTGAAAAGATGGAAAGGACTCCTGAGAAAGACAAGATTTCATCATCAACTGCCCCGGCCAAAAAAATCAAGCTCAATAGAGAAACTGGCAAAAAAATTGGAAGTACAGAAAATGTATCTAATACGAAAGAACCCTCTGAAAAATCGGAGTCAACATCTAGCAAAGTTAAACAAGAAAAGGTCAAAGGAAAGGTCAGACGAAAAGTAGCTGGAACTGAGGGATCTGGTTCAACTCTTGTGGATTACACCAGGTAATCTTGATTATGGGTGGTTGAGTGTGTGTGTTAAAGAATTTCCTTTAATTTTATCCATGCTTTTATGTAATATATAAGTTAAGAAGGGGTTAGATTTGGTACACCTTGGTGACTCAAGTCATTTGAACGTCCAGCTCTTGATTTCAGCTCAAGTTGTAATCTCTCTCCCTCCCCCTCACTCGCCTTCCCTCCCCCTCCTTCCTCCTCTCTCCCCCTCTCTCCCTCTCTCTCCTTCTTTCCCTCTCTCCCTCTCTCACTCCTTCCCTCTCTCTCCCTCCTGCCCCTCTCTTGAAAAAAGGAAGGGATGAAGCTGGTTTACTCCTGTCTTTAAAGAAAGGAGTTGAAATAAATAGATACTGTGAGCCAAGATTTATTTTTATACAATCCTGTATTTAAATCATTTAATCTCTATCAGAGTAATTGGGTTTTGAGAGTTAAAAGGACATTTATATTTAAGTTATTAGCCTTATGTATTTATCAGTGTTGAGGGGCACCTGGGTGGCTCGATCAGCTAATGTCTGACTCTTGAGGTCTGCTCAGGTCTTTAAGTTCTATTTATCAGTGTTTAGTAATAGTAAATTTTTCATGAATTAACAACATTTTAATTCTTTTTAGTACGAGCTCAACTGGAGGTAGTCCTGTGCGGAAATCTGAAGAAAAAACAGATACAAAAAGAACTGTGATTAAAACTATGGAAGAGTATAATAATGACAATACAGCTCCTGCTGAAGATGTTATTATTATGATTCAGGTTCCTCAGTCCAAATGGGATAAAGACGACTTTGAATCTGAAGAAGAAGATGTTAAGACCACACAGCCTATATCCAGTGTAGGAAAACCTGCCAGTGTTATAAAAAATGTCAGCACAAAACCGTTAAATACAGTCAAGTATACTGAAAAAGAAAGCGAGTCATCAGAGAAAATTCAAAAACTCACCAAGGATGTTGGCCATGAAATTATACAACATGAGATCAAAAGTTCAAAAAACTCTGCATCCAGTGAAAAGGGAAAAGCCAAAGATCGAGATCATTTGGTGTTGGAGAAGGAAATCCCTGAAAAGAGGAAAAACAGCACTCAGCCAGAGAAAGAGAGTAACTTGGACCGTCTGAGTGAACAAGGGAATTTTAAAAGTCTGTCTCAATCTTCCAAAGAGACAAGAACTTCAGATAAACATGATTCTGTTCGAGGCTCCTCAACTAAAGACTTTACTCCCAACAGAGACAAAAAAATGGACTATGACAACAGAGAGTACTCAAGTTCCAAACGTAGAGACGAAAGGAATGAATTAACAAGAAGGAAAGACTCCCCTTCTCGAAGTAAGGATTCTGCATCTGGACAGAAAACTAAGCCAAGGGAAGAGAGAGATTTGCCTAAAAAAGGAACAGGAGATTCCAAAAAGAGCAATTCTAGTCCCTCCAGAGACAAAAAACCTCATGATCACAAAGCCACATACGATACAAAACGCTCAAGTGAAGAGACAAAATCTGTAGATAAAAATCCTTGTAAAGATCGTGAGAAGCACACATTAGAAGCAAGGAACAATAAAGAACCAGGTGGCAATAAATCACTGTATGTGCTTAGCCCCCCAGACCCCCCGATTGAAAAGGAGCAAGTTACTGGGCAAACAGACAAGAGCGCTGCCAAGCCCAAGCCACAGTCAAGCCACTCCTCCCGACTTTCCTCCGACTTAACTAGGGAAACAGACGAAGCTGCTTTTGAACCAGACTATAATGAAAGCGACAGTGAAAGCAATGTGTCTGTAAAAGAGGAGGAAACTTCAGGAAAAATTGCTAAGGAACTGAAAGATAAAGTTGTAGAGAAAGCAAAAGACAGCCAGGACCCTGCAGCAGTCAGCCAGGTGGACACCGCCAGGAGCCAGAGTCAAAGCAGTCCTAGTGTTAGTCCAAGTAGAAGTCATAGCCCTTCTGGCAGCCAGACGCGAAGCCACAGCAGTAGTGCCAGCTCTGCAGAGAGTCAGGACAGCAAGAAGAAGAAGAAGAAAAAGGAGAAGAAAAAGCACAAGAAACATAAAAAGCATAAGAAGCATAAGAAGCATGCAGGCACTGAAGGAGATGTGGAAAAAAGCCAAAAACACAAACACAAGAAAAAGAAGTCAAAGAAGAGCAAAGATAAAGAAAAGGAGAAGGAGAAAGATGACCAAAAAGCAAAATCTGTCCCTGTATAAAAGGACAGATTTTAAAAATTGACTTAATTACTAAGTCATCTGTATTAAATTTTGTTATAATGTAAAGAGATTCAAGCCTTGTAAATAATGATATGGAAGACCCTGTGCTGCACTTAAAATATTGCTGCTTGATTATTTGATTTTTACATCAGAGCTTTATAACACGAACTTTTGTACAGAATTGTGAGTTGTGACCATGTAACATGAGAGGTTTTGCTAGGGCCTATTATTTTTAACCACCATTAATTAGTTGGGGTGGAGTTTACTGTACTGTGAAATTTTCACATTTGAATTTTTTTAATTGCCTGGCAAAAGCTGGTATCAGTTCTAAAATATCAGCAGAATGATTTGCTGAATTCATTACAACCCCGTTATGTCACTTTTTGATTACAATAAAAGTTTTCAGTAAACTTTTCAAATGTCGAATATTTGAATTATTTGAAGAAAGTGTGTCCTGTTTCTTCCCTCCTCCAATTTCCTCATTTAAAGTATCCTTGAGCCTGCATTATAAGCCAAACTGAATGTTCAAAATTAGGGAGCAGACATGGTAGAGAGACTTCATCAGTGGGCTGGTAGGAGGTGGTCGGAAATAAGAAATCAGGATTAATTGGAGATCTGGGTGGGAAAAAATCGTAAGGGTCTTAAACATGTAATTAGAAGTTTGGACTTGAATTTTAGCGATGAGGAACTGTGATTTGCTTATCGTCGTGTATTTTTCTGGAAACCCTGATAAAGGAATATGAAATTCATTGATGAGCTGCCAGCTAGAGAGTACACATCAGTGAGCCTCTGTGGCCAACCCGGTTTGCCCAGTTGACCAGCAGCAGTCGGTCTGGGAGCACTGGGTGGACTATAGTGGGCTCCTCCTTTGTGTCTGCGGATCAGGAAGTATTATAGGCAGCAAAAAGCTATCAAAAGGGTTTGGGGAGTTGGGGTAAGAATAGGAACAC
>NC_043707.1:17903937-17917254 GCF_006229205.1 Suricata suricatta
TGTCAAATGTTTAGTAAGTTTGTTAAAGTAAGTTACACACAACTTGCCTTTTAAGGGCTCCATCACTGGGAATCAGGGTGTCTGTTCTACCCACTCCCAGCCCCACCCCACCCCCTACAACACATACTACTGTTTCTGCTTTCAGATATTCCAGCTAGGCTACCCTCTTAATTACTATAAATCGGGACCGTGGACCTAGATTATACCTCCCACGTTCATCGAGGATTTTAGCACCCAGAACTCATCAGCATAAATTCTATCATGTGAGGTCAGTTTCCTTTTCTTTCTACTGCCTTTCTGTAGTTGCCTATGCCCTGCCATTTCCACCACACGACATGCCCCAAACCTGCTCCCCCTTCCCCACCTTCCTATTCTGAAACAGCACAACTCCCAAACGTAAATAAGGGTGCTGAATGGGGTGCTTAGCGAAATTAAAGGCTTGAAAGAAATGTTAAATGGTTGTCAGGCACTATAAGGTGCTTGTATTTTTATTTGATCCTTAGAAATTCTAGTGGCTTTTGATGTCTGATAGCCCTTTGAGGAGGAAATTCCATTGCCTATGAAGGTTTCAGTCCAACCTTGGTTACTCAGGCCTCGGTGCCTGGTCCAACTCACCCTTGGAAGAGTTGGGCATCATGGAAGACTCTCCTATTTTTGCCAGTCCTCAGAAAGGCCATGTTCTGTCTCCTTATCTTCTGTACTTGGCTGTATTAATCTGGCTGGAATTTTCTTCCGCCTCTGCCCGTCTCACAATTTCATACTCATTGTTCAAGAGTTAGCTTGCCCTTTTTGAACTACTCCCTCGTAGTGCTTGCCCACCCACCCCCGGGGCACACCCGGGATGCAGCAGCATTGCTGATTGGGCTGTGGTGACACTCCAGTTGTTTTCTATAGGCTCTGGATGTCTTCCTCACGGGCCTGGGAGCCTCAAAAGGAATGTGTGGTTTATATTCCAGAAGCCAAACCATGCCTTGCACATCATGTTTGAATTGATAGGACAAAATAACTTTTTTTTAGCTTGAAGTTAAATTTTGCAAACTTCCTGGAAACCAGCAATGTGTCAACATTTGTAAGGAAGGAAACTAATTTTTGAGCTACTACAGACTTGGAAGATAGTAGCCTTCCAATAACCAGCTGTTTCACCGTGCCAAGGATATTGCAAAGCCTTACAATCAGAGACCTAAGAATAACTCCTTTGCTAGTCTCAGCATGCCAAATGAAGAGCGCTAAGTCCCCTCCAAAATGTTCAAGCCTAAGATTTCAGAGTTAGAAAGCCAGTTAGTGGTTTATTCATTCCAATGTGTGCAAGTGTCCCCATCTGTCTTGTCCACTTTTTCCTGTCTTTAACTCCTTCAATGAATGCTGTTTTACTGTACAAAACTACACAAAACAAAACCTCTGATTTGGAGCATGCTCTTCTTTAAGTCATGCTATTTTATGTAAGCCAGCATCAGCTGGTCTATTATTTTAACAAAGTCTTGCTAATACGTACGTATGTATAGATAGTGTGCCCTACTTTTTCTTTCTATATATCCTAACCACGTCCTTTGGCATAAACATTTTTCATCAACATTTTTAAGGATTGGAATCATGAAAGAATTAAATGAAGTAAACCACTTAAATCCTCCACAAAGGGTAATGTGGCAGCAGTATATGTGAACAACAGTTCACACCAATAAAAATGGGGTTAACAGGAGTGTTCAGAGATTTCGTGAGAATTCTTCTCAGCAATGTAGTCTCACCCCTTCATCAAGGCTTCTCTTTGTTACAGGCTTTTGAGGTTATTTTTAAGATGTTAAAAGGACTTTTAAAGAATAGCTATTGCTAATTTGAAGGGAAAAAAGCCATTGCTAATTTATACATTTGTGAAAAAAACTAATGGCAGGTGAACAGTGATCACAAATTAGAACCAACAGCAGAATGAATCTTGCTTTTTCACTCATACATACAGCCACTTACTTGCTATGAAGTTGGCTTGGCCAGTGTGGATCTTTTTCAATTTAGTTTTTCATTTTTAAAGTCTTCAGTAATAGAAGATACTAGTAAAAGAGTGGACATTCATTGAGAATTCAAAATCGTTTTTTTGTAGAAACATCAACACTGTAAATTTTTGATAATTGTTTATAAATACATTTTAACCTAGACTTAACATATGGTAGACCAATTCGTTTTCATGTCCTAAAACTTAAAACTAATAAATTGGATGAGGGACACCTGGCTGACTCAATTGGGCATGCAGCTTGATCTCTGAGTTGTGAGTTCGAGCCCCACGTTGGCTGTAGAGATTACTTAAAAATAAGTAAAATTTAAAAACAAGTTGGATGGAAAAAGAACATAGGAGAAAAATGTATCAGTGCTAGAACCCAGGGAAAGGATGGGAGGGGCTGACAGCCAGAAATGGGGACTTTTACCACAATGCCACATTTTAAAAGTTGTGTTTTTGTTTTTGTTGCTGTTTTATGAACTAAAGACAGATGCCCAGAATTCTCTTCCTTGAGAAAGCAGATGGCCTCTTGGGAAGTGCAAATAGAAGATCTTGAGCATTATGAATGCTTCAGAATCGGGAGGGACAATGGTAGGTTATGGAGCATAGAGGACTACTCCCTCTGTGGTCATTTTAATATATGGGAATTGCACAAAGGAATCCTGCTACGTTGATGGAGATAGAAGATTCCATCTGAAACCAGATTTGCTGTATGTGGGCTCTTTGCCAGAAAGGGGGTTAGGCCACAGAGGCTGCATTCCCCTGGCTGTTACAGGTTGGGGTAAAAAACCAAAGATATACAATTTTCAAATCATGATAGTACTGGTACTGGAATAGGTAGACCGATCAGTGGAATTGAGTAAAACTCCAGAAATGGACCCACATAAAAAAAAGTAGTAACAGTTGCAGCATAAATAAATGTAAAAAAGGTCAATTTTTCAGTAAGTAGCTTTGAGAGAACTGGATTACCATTTTGAGAAATTTTTTTCACATCTTAAAATTCTGGATGAATTACATATTTTTACCCAAAATTTTATTTTATTACCCCACCCTAGTGTTGGTCAATTTTCCTTTTTCTGGGATCTTTGACAGTTTAGGTCTTGATTTTTCACACTGACCAGTCACGTGGAAACCCAAGAGGTCTTCCCCAATATTTCTGATAATACTCGTGAGATGTGGTGTATCGTAGCTGGCGGCTTCTGACTCCCTGATGTCTATTCCTGGTGCTGAATCCTCTCTTCAGATCTCCCTACTGTAGAGTCTCAAGTCTTCCTACGTTTGATGACATTTCCCTCAGAATACATTGCATTCTCTCACTCCCCTGTGTCCAGTGCCATTCCTCCTTTTCTCTCCTACACCATCAGCCCTTCATCTTTTAAGGTATTTTTCTGAGCCAAGAAACCATCCCCCTGTGATGAATTATGCCATTAGAGAGCAGAGGACAATGCAGGCAGTTCTTTAAAATAGCAACGCCTTTCTTCCCTATGTAATTTTTAAAAATTACAAACTCAACTACAGAAATACAAGTGGCCAATTGACATTTAAAAAGGTTATGTGTCACTGGCAATAAAAACGCCAGTAAGACGAAGTTCCTGTGCCTTCAGGCATTTAGTTACCTGCTGAGTCCCGGACCGATGGGACTCTGCCTCCTCCCACCCTCTTGGCATTTCCTCCGGCATTTGCCTGGTGGTTAATGTTTCATCCAGTTTGCTCAAAATACCCATCCTCAGCTTTCAGGCTTTTAAGTTTTGTTCTGTTTTTATTTCTGACAAAGCCCTGACATAGTTTTTAAAAGTCTTGGGGCACCTGGCACGCTCAGTCGGTTAAGCGTCTGATTAAGGGGCCGGCTTCAGCTCAGGTCATGATCTCAAGTGCTGTTCCTGGGTTTGAGCCCCACTTCAGGCTCTGTGCTGACAGCTAGCTCAGAGCTTGGAGCCTGTCTTCTCTCTTTCTCTCTCTCTCTCTCTCTCAAAAATAAAACATTAAAAAAAATTTTTTTTAAGTCTTAAAGTTCTTCAAAGACTTAAAACACATGAGTCTCCTGCCCCAACCCACTGCGTCCTGACTACAGCTTGTCAGATGGAATCCACTCCAACTCTTCTGGTTCTTTCTTTAAAAACAAAACTGGGGGCGCCTGTGTGGCTCGGTTGAGTGCCCAACTTCGGCACAGGTCATGATCTCACAGTTCATGGGTTTGAGCCCCGTGTCAGGCTCTGTGCTGACAGCTAGCTCAGAGCCTGGAGCCTGCTGCCGATTCTGTGTGTCCCTCTCTCTCTGCCCCTCCCCTGCTCATGATTTGTCTCTCAAAAATAAATAAATGTTAAAAAATAAAATAAAAATAAAAACAAAACTGAAAACACTTGTTCAACATAAAAAGTGCACTCATCTCAATTTTTTCAGTTTCAAGTATTAGCTACTACTACCTCTAATCCCTCCCCAAGCCTCTTCCCATCCCCCACAGGTCTCTTCTCCCATCCTCCAAATAAAAGTTCTCACCTGGGCTGAGCTGAAATGCTGTGGGCATTCTTATGCCTTTACATCAGTAGTTCAAAATCAAGCCATCTGGTCTATTAGGATTCTTTTTCTTGTAAAATTTTGGTTTCCCCAGAATTAGTAACTGTCTCATTTTAAAAAGTGTTTCATTTCCTAAATGAAAACTAGCTATGGCTAGTTTTTCCTTCACTTAACATTGTTTTTATTTTTTTTAAGTTTATGTATTTTGAGAGGGAGAGAGAGAACAAAAGCAGTAGAGGGGCAGAGAGAGAGGAAAGAGAAGATCCCAATCAGACTCTGTGCTATCAGCACAGAGCCCCACTCAGGTCTCATCTTGGGTCTCGAGATGGGGCTCGAACCCATGAACCATGAGATCATAAGGTTGTCCAAGAGTTGGACATTCTACCGACTGAGCCACCCAGGCACCCTAGTTAACATTGCTTTTTGAAGCCCAGAGTTTTTTATTTTGTTGGAGTCCAGCTTGTGTATTCATTCAATCTTTTAAAGACCGTGCTTCTGGTGGTGTCTTTTTTTTTTTTCTTTTAATTAGGCTTCACACTCAGTGGAGAGCCCAACTCAAACCCTGAGATCAAGACCTGAGCTGAGATCAGGAGTCAGACACTTAATCAATTGACCCAGGCACCGCTTTGGCTGTATTTTTTTCTTTTCTTTTCTTTTATTAAGTTTATTTATTTATTTTGAGAGAGAGAGAACATGTCAGGGAGGAGCAGAGAGAGAAAATCCCAAGAAGGCTCCGCACTACCAGTGCAGAAGCTGATACAGGGCTGGAACTCATGAATCTTGTGAGCCAAAACCGGGAGTCAGGCAGTCAGCAAACTGAGCCACCCAAACACCCCTGCTTTGGCAGTATTTCTAATAAGTCTGTGTCTAACCAAGATTCAAAAAGCTTCTCCCATGTTTTCTTCTAAAAACTTTGTAACTTTGGCTTTGCACTTAGACTGATGATCCAATTTCTCACACCAGCTTTAGTGAGATCTATTTCACAGACCATAAACTTTACCTCTTTGTTGTATACAGTTCAGTGGTTCTGAGTATGTTCACAGAGTTGTATGACTATTACCACCGTCTAATTAGAACACTCTCATAACTCTGAAAAGGGCCCCCTTACCCATCAGTCATTCCCCATTCCCTCCTCACCTCAGCTCCCGGCAACTACTGATCTTTCTGCCTCCATAGATTTGCCTTTTATGGACATTTCATATAAACTGAATCATACAGTGTACGGCCTTTCATGTCTGGCTTCTTTCACTGAGCATGACGTTTTCAGGGTTTGTCCATGTTGTAGTGTGTGTCAGTACCCCTTTCCCTTTTGTGACTGAGCAATAATCCACTGTGGCTCTACCAACACTTGAAGTGCATTTGGCTTGTTTCTCCTTTTCAGCTATTATGAACAATGCGCCTATGAACATTCACGTACAAGTTTTCCTGTGGATGTGTATTTTCAGTTTTCAATCCTGTAAGTAGAATTGCTGGGTCATATGCCAAATTGGTTCCAAAGTAGCTCTGCCTTTTTTTTTTTATATTTATTTATTTTTGAGAGAGAGAAAGATATTGAGAAAGAGAGAGCGAGAGAGAGAGAGCAGGGGAGGGACAGAGAGAGGGAAACACAGAATCCGAAGCAGGCTCCAGGCTCTGAGCTGTCAGCACAGAGCCTGATGCAAGGCTTGAACCCACCAACCATGAGATCATGACCTGAGCCAAACGTGGAATGCTTAACCAACTAAGCCACCCAGATGCCCCAACTACCTTTTTTTTTTTTTTTAAGTAGAGGCTTCATGCCCAATGTAGGGCTTGAACTCAGACCCCATGATCAAGAGTAACATGCTCTACTGACTGAGCTAGCCAGGCATTCCAAGTCTACCATTTTATATACTCACCAATGGTGTACAAAGACTTTCAATTTCTCCATATTCTCCCCAAAACTTGTTCATCTTGTTTATGGCTATGCTGGTGGGTATAAAGTGATATTTATTTCATTGTGGTTTGGACTTGTGTTTCTCAAAACTGATGATGTTAAACATCTTTTCATGTGCTTAATGGGTATTTGCATATCTTTTTATTTTGACAGAAATGTCCATTCAAAATCAAATCCTCTGCCCACTTGGGCTATTTGTCTTCTTATTGTTGACTTGCTGGAGTTCTTATATAGATAGTTTCAATACAAGTCACTTATCAGATATATGTTTTGCAAATATTCTATGGACTGTCTTTTACTTCCTGTATGATATCCTTTGAAGCAGTTTTTAAATTTTGATGATATCTAATTTAGCTTCTGTTTTTCTTTTGTCACTTGTGCCCTGGTGTCACATCTCAGAAAACATTGTCTAGTCTAAGTTCATGAAGATCTACTTCTGCATTCCAAGGATTTTATTATTGTAGCCCTGACACTTAGGTCTTTGATACATTCTGAGTACATTTTTACCTATGATAGGAGGCCAGTGGTCCACTTTTATTCTTTTGTGTATGGATGCTCACTTGTCCTGACACCATTTGCTGGAAAACTTGTTTCCCCACTGAATCTTGGTACCTTCTCCAAAATAAATTGGCCATAAAGGTAAGGCTTTATATCTGGACTTTTAATTCTGTTCTGTGGATATATATGCTCATTCTTAACCACTGCCACATCGCATCTTTATATATAGATTTTAAAATTGAGAAGTATGAATCTTCCAACTTCTTTTAAAATCTACGTATATAGGCTATTCTGGGTCCCCTTACATTCTCATCCAGATTTTAGGATTGGATTGTCCATTTCTGGGGGAGAAAAAGACATCTGGGATTTTGATAGAGATTACAGTGATCTCTTTGAGTACAATTGCCATCTCAATATTAAGTCTTCTAGTCCATAAACACAAGATATCTTTCCCTTTATGTAAATCTTTAATTTCTTTCAGCAAGGTTTTGTTGTTTTCAGTGTACAAGTTTTGTGCACTCTTGGACAAATTTATTCCTAGGTATTTTATGCTTTTTAAAAATGTTACTATGAATTGATTTTCTTTCTTAATTTGATTTCTCATTGTTCATCACTAATGTGTAGAACTATAGCTGATTTTTACATATTGATCTCATATTCTGCAAACTTGCTGAGCCTTTCATTAGTTCTAACAGTTTTGGGTGGAGTGCTTTGGAATTTTCTGTATATAAGGTCATGTCATCTCGAAAGAGTGGTACTCCTTGTTCTTCCTCTCCAATTTGGAACCCTTATTTTTGGTTTGTTTTTTATGCCCGATTTTTCTGGCAATGTTGAACAGAAGTGGCAAGAGGAAACATTCTTGTCATGTTCTGCTGTTAGGGGAAAGCGGGCTTTCATGATCAAGAAGCACTGATTTGTTCATAAATAACTTTTACCAGGCTGAGGGAACTTCTTTCTATTGCTAGTTTATTGCGTGTCCCTGATTCACTGAGTCCAAGGGTGTTGGGATTTGGTCAAATACTTTTTCTATATCTATTGAGGTGATCCTGTGGGTTTTGTATTTGTTTAATAATGGTGTATTACATTAATTTATGTTCATAGAGTAGACCAACTTTGCATTCTTGAAATCCCAACTGATTATGGTATATAATTACTTCTCTATAATACTGAATTTTTACTTAGTAATTTTTTTTCATCTATAAGGGATATTGGATGTAACATTTTTTGTTTATTTATTTATTTTGAGAGAGAGAGAGAGAGACAGCAGGGGAGGGGCAGAGAGAAAGAGAGGGAAAGAGAGACTCCCAAGCAGGCTTCACCCTGTCAGTGCAGACAGAGCCCAAAGTGGGGCTCGAACTCATGAAGAGTAAGATCATGACCTGAGCTAAACCCAAGAGTCAGATGCTTAACTGACTTAGCCAGCCAGGCACCCTGAGTGTAATGTTTTTTCTTGTGATGATCTTAAGATGGGGTAAAACTGGCCTCATAAAATGAATTGGGAGGTGTCCCTGTGATCCATTTTGAGTTAATTTTTGTATAGTGCAAGATATGGATTGAAGTGGGGTTTTTTTTTTTGGTTTTGTTTTGTTTTTTAGCATTTGTATGTACATTTTGTTAGTACCATTTATTGTAAAGACCAACTTTCTCTACCAAGTTGCCTTTGTAAGTTTGTTGAAAATCAATTGGTCATATTTGTAGGGGCCTATCTCTATAATTCCTATTCTGCTCCATTGTTTCTTCTTTTTTTTTAATGTTTTATTTATTTTTGAGACAGAGACAGAACATGAGCGGGAAGAGGCAGAGAGAGAGGGAGACACAGAATCTGAAGCAGACTCTAGGCTCTGAGCTGTCAGCACAGAGCCTGACATGGGGCTCAAACCCATGAACATGAACGTGAGATCATGACCTGAGCCGAAGTCGGAGGCTCAACTGACTGAGCCACCCAGGCGCCCCATGTTCCAATGTTTCTGCATGTCTTTACCCTACTGCAGTTCTGTCCTCCACTTATAGCCTGACGCAAAGTTTCCCCCTACTCTTCTATGCCTTCCGTATTACCATGAATTTTGGAATCAACAGCATTTTGTTGCAGTAAAATATACATAACACAACTTAGCATTTTAGCCAATCTTAGATGTATTGTTCAGTGGCATTAAGTACATTCATACTGCTGTACAGCCATCACCACCATCCATCCTTTTCATCATCCCAAACTGAAAGTCTGTACCCATTAAATAATAACTCCCCATCTCTTCTACCTGCCCAGCCTCTGGCCACAGCCATTCCAATTTATTTTCTGTCTTTATGAATTTACCACTCTAGGTACCTCATGTAAGTAGAATTATATGACATTTGTCCTTTCATGTCTGACGTATTTTATTATTTTATTTAAAAAACATTTAAACATTTTAAATGGTTTTATTTATTTTTGAGAGAGAGAGACATCACAAGCAGGGGAGGGTCAGAGAGAGAAGGAGTCACAGGATCTGAAGACAGGCTCCAGATTCTGAGCTAGCTGTCAGCACAGAGCCCCATGCGGGGCTCGAACTCACGAACCATGAGATCATGACCTGAGCTGAAGTCGGACACTTAACCAACTGAGCCACCCAGACACCCCATGTCTAGCTTATTTAATGTAGTATCTTCCAGGTTCATCCATGTTATAGCACATGTCAGAATTTCCTTTCTTTTTAAGGCTGAATAATATTCCATGGTATGTCTATACCACATTTTTGTTTATCCATTCTAATGTTGGGAATTTGGAGTATTTTCACCTTCTGGCTATTATGAATAGTGCTACTATGAATATTGGTAGTATGGGCTCAGCTTTGCAATTTTTATTAAAGAAAAAAGCCTTCTGGAGGTACTTGGGTGGCTCAGTCAGTTAAACACCTGTTTCTTCATCTCAGCTCAGGTCTTGTTCTCAAGGTCATGAGTTCGAGTTCTGCATTGGTTGTGAAGCCTACTTTAAAAAAATTGTCTTCTAGGGTTTTTTTAAAAAGATTTTATTTAAAAATAATTTTTAATGTGTATTTTTGATAGAGACAGAGCATGAGTGGAGTAGGGGCAGAGGGAGAGGAGACAGAATCCAGAGCAGGCTCCAGGCTCTCTGAGCTGTCCACAAAGAGCCCAACATGGAGCTCGAACTCACGAACTGTGAGATCACGACCTGAGCCAAAGTTGGATGCTAAATGACCAAGCCACCCAGGTGCCCCAAGATTTTATTTTTAACTAATCTCTACACCCAGCATGGGCCTCAAACTCACAATCCTGAGATCAAGAGTTGCACACTCCACCAATGAACCAGCCAGGCGCCCCTCTTTCTGGGATTTTGATTAAGATTGCATTGAGTCAACAGATTAATTTAGGGAGAATCGACATTTTAACAATACTAAGTTTTGCAATCAATAAACCCATATACGTTTCCATTTATTTAGATATTCTTTCATTTCTCTCAGGGTTTTATAATTTTCGGTGTATAATAAGACTTACATGTCTTTGGTCAGATTTGTCCTCAAGCTTTTCATATTTTCATGCTTTCATAAATGGTATTTCTTAAAATTTTCATTCTGTTTGTTGCTAGTGTCTGGCAACAGTTTTGAAAATCGAGCTTGTATCCTGAGATCTCACTAAACTTGTATATTAATTCTAGTAGCTTTTTTCAGACATTTTTCAACATAAATGATCCTGTTGCTTACAAATACAGTTTTACTGCTTTCTTTCCAATCTAGGGTGCCTTTGATTTATTTATTTTCTTGCTTGAGTGCCCTAGCCAAGACTTGTAATAAGTGTTTGATAGTAGTAGTGACAACAGACATCCTTGTCTTGTTCCTAATCTTAGGGGGAAAGCTTTTAGTCTTTTACTACTACGTGTGATGTTAGCTATAGATTGTTTTCATAGATATCCTTTATTAGGTTGGAAAAGTTCCCGTCTATTTTTAGTTTACTAAGAGTTATCAGAAATGGGTGCTGTGTTTTGTCAAAAAAATTTTTTGGCATCTATTGAAATTATGTGGGTTTTCTTTTCTAGTTATTATGTGATTTACATTGATTAAATGTTAAATTAACCTTATATTGTTGGAGTAAACCCCACTGGAACATTATGTGGTAGCCTTTTCATATGATATTAAATTCAATTTAATTAAAATTTTTAAAGAAATTTTTCATCTGTTTAAGAGCGATATTCATTTTTAGTTTTGTACTATCTCTGAATTTGATATCTGAGTAGTGCTGGCTTTGTAGAATTCATTGGAAAATATTTCTCCTTCAATTTTCTGGAAGGACTAGTATAGAATTAAAATTATTTCTCCTTAAGAATTTGGTAGAGGGGTGTCTGGGTGGTTCAGTCCATTAACCATCTGACTCTTGATTTCATCTCAGGTCATGATCTCACGGTCATGAGACTGAGCCCCCCATTGGGCTCTGTGCTGAGCATGGACCCTGCTAGGGATTCTTTCTCTCTCTCTCTCTCTCTCTCTCCCCCCGTCACCTTCCTTCCTTCCCCACCACCCGAACACATTTTCACTGTCTCTCTCTCTCACATAAATAAATAAACTTTTTTTTTAAGAACTTGGTAGAATTATTCAATGACATCATCTGGCCCTGGAGTTTTCTTTATTGAAAAGATTTTAAGTGCAATTCCAATTTCTTTAATAGACATAACACTTATCCAAGTTATCTATCTATTCTTGAGTGAGCTTTTACACTTTGTGTTTTTCCAGGCACTTGCCTGTTTTATCAAAGTTGTCAAATTTATTAATGTAAAGTTACCCATCATATCTTCTTATTATCCTTTTTAATAGTCATAGATTTGGGAGAAATTTTATCTTTCTCCCTTCTGATATTGGTAATTTGTGTCTTTTTTTTCTCCCTGACAAGTGTGGCTAGAAGTTTACTAATTTTATTGATCTGTTAACATCACCTTTTGGTTTTATTGATTTTTCTGTATTATCTTTTTGTTGTCTATTTTGTTACTATCCGTTCTAATTTTATGTTTCCTTTCTTCTGCTTAGTTTTGTGTTTTATTTTTTTCTCCTAATTTCTTAAAACAGTAGCTGAAATTATTGAGTTGAAGTCTTTCTTTTCTAGTGTAGGCATTGAGTGTCACAGATTTCCATTTAAATACCATCTTAGCAGCATCTAATACATTTTTATATGTTACATTTTAATTAGCACTCAGTTCGAAATTCTAGTTTCCTTTTTGATTTCTCTTTTCACCCATGGGTTATTTAGAAGTATATTATTTAGTTCCCAATATTTAGAGATTTTTCAGATATGTTACTGATTTTTTATATTTTTTAAATGTTTACTTATTTTTGAGAGAAAGAGAGAGTGTAAGCAGGGAAGGAGCAGAGAGAGAGAGAGAGGGAGACACAGAATATGAAGCAGGCTCAAGACTCTGAGCTGTCAGCATGAAGCCTGATGTGGGGCTCAAACCCACAGACCGTGAGATCATGACTTGAGCTGAAGTCAGATGCTTAAATGACCCCTCCATATATGTTACTGATTTCTAATTTAATTCCATTTTGGTAGGAGAAGGCCTTATATGATTTTTATTTATTTGAGGTTATTGAAATTTGTCTTTCTGACTGAGGCTATGGTTTATCCTGGTAAACGTTCTATGTGCACTTAAAAATAATGTGTATTCTGCTATTGTTACATGGAATGTCCTGTAAATGTCAATTAGAGTGAGTTTGTCAAAATGTTCAAGTCTTCTATGCTTATTTTCTGTATAGTAGTTCTATTAATTAATGAAAGATGGATGTTGCAATATGTGCCTATCATTGTGGATCTGCCTGTCTTTCCTGACTGTTTTATATCTTGAGAGCTTCCTTTATTTTGAAGCTCTCTTATTTGGTGAATAAATGTTAAGTTTGTTATATCCTCTTGATTAACCCTGTTGTCATTATGAAATTACCCTCTTTATCTCTTGTAGTAGACATCTTCCTGTGTTTGATATTGATAGAACCATTCCATCATTCTTTTGATTAATGTTAACATAGTATAATCTTTTCCCATCTATGTGTTTTTAACCTATATGTATTTAATATTTTAATTTTTTTTAATGTTTTATTTATTTTTGATACAGAGAGAGACAGAGCATGAGAGGGGGAGGGGCAGAGAGAGAAGGAGACACAGAACTGGAAGCAGGCTCCAGGCTCTGAGCTAGCTGTCAGCACAGAGCCCGATGCGGGGCTCGAACCCACGAACGTGAGATCTGACCTGAGCCAAAGCCGGAGGCTTAACCGACTGAGCCACCCAGGCGCCCCTTAAATGGGTTTCTTTTAGCATACAGTTGGTTCTTGCTTTTTTATTCAATCTCACAATCTCTGCTTTTGAATGGGGTGTTTAAGTCATTTACATTTAATGTGATTGTTAATATAAATGGTTGAAATAATCTGTTCTGTTT
>NC_043707.1:17917354-17949886 GCF_006229205.1 Suricata suricatta
TTTATTGAAATGTAATTCACATAGTGTACATTTAAAGTATACAATTCAGTGGTTTTTAGTATATTCACAGGGTGTGCAGTGATCACTACACACCTTAGAACATATTATCACCCCCAGAAAGAAATCCATACCCTTTAGCTGTTACCACATCCCCAATCGCCTCATCTCCCCAGCCCTAATCTACTTTTCTTTACAGATTTGCCTATACTGGATATTCAGTATAAAGGGAATCATATAATACATGGGTTTTTTGATGTCTACCTTCTTTTACTTAATATAATGTTTTTAAGGTTCATTCGTGTTGCACCTTGTATCAGTATTTAATTTCTTTTTATGGCCAAGTAATATTTTATTTTAAGTATATGCCACATTTTGCTTCTCTGTTAATCACTTGAGAGACACTTGGATTTTCACGGTTTGGCTATTGTGATTAATGCTGCTTTGAACACTCATGTATATTTATGAAAACATGTGTTTTAATTTTTCTTGGGTATGTTGCTAGGATCAAAACTGTTGAATCAAATAGTAATTGAATATTTAACTCTTTGAATAACTGCCAGACTATTTTCCAAAGTGGCTGTACCAGTTTAAATTCTCACCAGCAGTGTATGAGGATTCTAATTTTTCCACATCTTTGCCAATACAAAAATATGTTTTTTTTTAAATTATAGCAACTCCAGCAGATGTGAAATGACCCCAAACCACTATTAATATTTTCTCTTTATAGTTGGCTTTAAGTAATTTGATTATGACGTTCTTTAGTGTTGTTTTCCTTATGTTTTTCATGATTGGTGTTTGTTTAGCTTTTTGGATCTGTATGTTTATAGATTTCATCTATTTCGAAAATTTTCAGCCGTGATTTTTCCCTTTTTTTTTTTTTTTTTTTGAGAGAGAACTAGCGTATGTACATGTGAGCAGGGAGGGGCAAAGAGAGATGGAGAGAGAGAAAATTAAGCAACCTCCACACCCAGCACAGAGTCTGACATGAGGCTCAATCTCACGACTAATTGTGAGATTATGACCTGAGCTTAAATCAAGACTTGGGCAGTCAACCAACTGAGTCACCCAGGCACCCCTCAGCCATTGTTTCTTAAAGTAGTTTTTCTCTCCCTCTCCTTTCAGGGCTTCCAATTACGCTTATAGTAGGCCACTTGAAGTTGTCCCTTAGCTCACTAATGCTCTGCTCATTTCTTTCCATTTTTTCTTCTCTATGTGTTTCATTTTGGATTATTTCTATTGCTATGTCTTCAGGTTCACTAGTATTTTATTTTAGGAGTATAATCTGCTTTTAATCTTATGGGTTGTAATATTCTTTTCAGTCATTGTAGTTTTCATATCTAGAAGATTGATTTTGTTCTTTGTTACATCTTCCATGTTTCTAACTTAACATGTCTCATCTTTCCTCTAGTACATTTAGAAGATAATTACTGTAACTGCTTGAACTTCCTTAATACTAATTCTATAGCATGCCATTTCTAGGTTAGTTTTGATTGATTGTTTCTCCTTTCCATGAGTTATGTTTTCCCATTTTTTTGCATGTTTGTTAATATGGTGATTGGATGGTAGCCTTGTGAATTTTACTTTCATGTGCCACTAGCCGTTTCTGTGTTTCTTTAAATACTGTTGAACTTTGATAGGGGATGCAGTTCAGTTACTTGGAAACATGCTGATCCTTTCAAGGCTTGCTTTGAATGGTTGTTTGGCTAAATCAGAGTTATGCTTAGTCTAGGCATAATTCAGTCCCACCACTGAGGCAAAACACTTCTGACTGTCCTACCTGATACTCTGTGAATTAGGAAGTTTTCCATTCTAGGATAGTGAACAGGAGTTATTACTGGCCCTTTGTGTGCCCCCAAAGTTTGGTCTCTCAAATCCTTTTGGGTAGTTTTGCCCATGTCTTAGTTTTCTCACAGATATATGAAGGTGTGTACTCAACTGAAGACTTGAGGGATACCCTTGCGGTTCTTTCTTTATTTGGGTCCTTTCTATTTTCTTTTTGATCAAACTGGCTTGTGGTTTATCAACTTTGTTAATTCTTTCAAAGAACCAGCCTCTGGTTTCAATGATCAGTTTTTTGTTTGTTTGTTTGTTTGTTTGTTTTGATAGCATTGATTTCTGCTCTAATCCTTTTTATTTCCTGTCTTCTGCTGGCTTAGGCTTTTATTTGCTGCTCTTTAAGGTGTAAGGTTAGGTTGTATATCTGAGACCTTTCTTGCTTCTTTAGGAATGCCTGGATTGCTATCTACTTCCTTCTTATGAGCACCTTTGCTGTGTTGCAGAGGTTTGGGGCTGTGGTATTACCATTTTCATTGGCTTCCATGTACTTTTTAATTTCCTCTTTAACTTCTTGGTTATCCCATTCATTCTTTAGTAGGATATTCTTTAATCTCCAAGTATTCGTTACCTTTCCAAATTTTTTTTGTGGTCAATTTTGAATTTCATAGCGTTGTGGTTTGAAAATATGCATGGTATGATCTTGATCTTCTTGTACTTGTTAAGAGCTGATTTATGTCCCAGTATGTGATCTATTCTGGAGAATGTTCCATATGCACTTGAGAAAAGTGTTTATTCTGCTGCTTTAGGATGAAATGTTCTGAATATATCTGTTAAGCCCATCTGGTCCAGGGTGTCATTCAAAGCCATTGTTTCCTTGTTGATTTTCTGTTACAACAATGGTCTGTCCATTGCTGTAAGTGTGGTGTTGAAGTCTCCTACTATCATGGTATTATTATCAATGAGTTTCTTTACACTTGTGATTAATTGATGTATATATTTGGGTGCTCTCACATTTGGAGCATAAATGTTTACAATTGTTAGGTCTCGTTGGTGAATAGACCCCTTAATTCTGATATAATGCCCTTCTTCATCTCTTGTTACAGTATATATTTTAAAATCTAGATTGTTTCATGTTAAGTATGGCTACTCTGGCTTTCTTTTGTCGACCATTAGCATGATAGATGGTTCTCCATCCCCCTACTTTCAATCTGAAGGTGTCTTTGGGTCTGAAGTGGGTCTCTTGTAAACAGCATATAAATAGATCTTGTTTTCTTACCCATTCTGTTACCCTATGTGTTTTGATTGAAGCATTTAGTCTGCTGATGTTTAGAATGAGTACTGAAAGATATTAATTTATTGCCATTATATTTCTTATAGAGTTGGAATTTCTGGTGGTGTTCTCTGGTGTTTTCTAGTCTTTGTTTCTTTTTGTCTTTTTTTTTTTTTTCATCTTTTCTCCTCTCAGAGAACCCCTCCCCCTTAAAATTTCTTGCAAGGCTGGTTTAGTGGTCACAACCTCCTTTAATTTTTGTTTGTCTGGAAAACTTTTAATCTCTCCTTTTTTTCCCCTTGCTGCTTTCATAATTCTTGCCTTGCCTGAGTATGTGGTGAATTTGACTATGATATGCCTTGTTGATGGTTGGTTTTTGTTGAATCTAATGGCAGTCCTTTGTGCTTCCTGGATTTTGATGTCTGTTTTTCCCCAGGTTAGGAGTTTTCTACTATGATTTGCTCATATAACTCTTCTACCCCTTTTTCTCTCTCTTCATTTTCTAGGACCCCTATGATTCTGATATTGTTCCTTTTTAATGAATCACTGATTTCTCTAATTCCTAAATCATGCTCTTTTGCCTTAGTCTCCCTCTTTTTTTCTGCTTCATTATTCTCCATAAGTTTGTCCTCTATGTTGCTGATTCACTGCTCTTCCTCATCCATCCTTGCCACTGTGGCATTCATTCGAGATTGCAGCTCAGTTATGGTATTATTTATTTCATCCTGACTAGATTTTACTTCTTTTATCTCTGCAGAAAGGGATTCTAATCTATTTTCCACCCCCGCTAGTATTCTTATTACCATGATTCTAAATTCTGGTCCAGACATATTGCTTGTATCTGTGTTGATTAAGTCCATGGTTGTCATTTCTTCCTGATCTTTCTTTTGGGGTAAATTCCTTCATTTCATTGTTTTGAAGGAACAAAGGGAATTAATAAGGTAAGAACATTAAAATTAAAAAATTAAACACACACACACAAATCAAATAAATGATGCTTGACCCTAGGTGTGTTTTGGTCTGGATGTTGAAAGGAGCTTGATAGGTTAGGGAAGAAAAGAAAAAGAAAGAGAGAAAAAAGGAAAACGTTTGAAAATTGAAAAAGTGAATACAATGAAATAATGGAAGTAAAATAGAATTTGAAAAATTTATAAAAAAGTAAAAAATATGGTAGAAAAAAATAAAAATATTTTTAAAATTGAAAATAAAAATAATTTTCTTTCTGTATTCAAGAAAAAGAAAAAAATGAAGGAAAATAAAGAAAATTGAATACATGGACCAATGAACAGACTGAAATATGATTTAATTTACATCATTTTCCCCTAGAGGTCAAACTATGAAGCACTTTGTAGTCCCAAAACTGAGCAGGCAGAGAGACTTGTATTGTTCCTGAAGAGCGAGGTTGGCCCAGTTGGGCAGAACTTGGTGTAACAGCTCCATTCTCCACTAGATGGCGCTGCTGAGCTTACTGGGGTGGATTGTTGTGGCGCCTGCCGGTGTTGTGTGCGCATGCGTGGAAGGGGTGAAAATGGCTTACCCAGCTATCCTCTCTAGCATCGGAACTTGTTCTCCCCAATGGACAATTGTGCACCTGTCCTTCATCTCCGGTTTCCATCCACTCCCCGCTTTTACACTGTCCAGGACCAAGCCATCAGGTTGCCATGTGCATTTCCCTCCCAAGTTTTATCTCAGATGTGTCTGTGTTTCCTGATCCCTCCCTTCTGAGGGACTGCAGCTTTGACCCGTTCTGACCCTCTGCAGGAGGGTCTCATTGAGCAATGGCTGGTGCTGGCTACGCCCAGGAATGTGTGCGGGACTGTGCTGCTACCGATGCCCAGAGACTGCGGCTGGGTGCCAGCCCGCCCCAGAAAAAGTTCACGCCATCGTGTAGCAGCAGCATTTCAGGGATTACGGAAAATCACAACACACATCTGGTGCCAGGCTTCCCCCTTAATGTCCTCCTCCAACACCACTGGACGTGGCCATTCCCCGGGGTCTGCTGGGACCTTTGCCTGTAGGGGGCCCACACAGCCTCTACCAAATGTGCTCCCAGCAGGGGAAACCCCTCTCCCCATGTGCCCTGAGAACCCCTGGACTTCATTCTGCTCCTGGGGATTCAACCTTCCCACCAGAGCATCTGCAGGTATGGAGCCGCAGAGTTTCAGACTCTGATCATCCTGTTTATAGAGTCTTAATAGAATTTAAACCCTCTCTTTTCTCCTTTCTCCCTTTTTAGTTCAGTCTCTGCAGCTGTTTCCACTTTTCCACTTTCTCTCCAGCTGCTTTGGGGGGGGGGTGCTTTTCCCATACTCTCTCGGCACGGCCCCGTGTCCGTCCTCTCTCCGCAAGCAAAAACAGCTCCCTGCTCTCCGTGGCTTCTCTCTCCCCAGTTCACCTCTCCATACCACATACCTGCTGAGTTCAGGTTGTGCAGATTATTGTGTTAATCCTCAAATCGGTTTTCTAGTTGTGCTGGATGGTTTACTGTCGACCTGGCTGTATTTCATGGACATGGGACACAAAAAAAACTTCCATGCTGTTCCCAGTAAACTGCCCTGCGAACTCTATTTGCCTTGGCCTCCCTGGACTCCCAGCTCTGTCTCTTTGACTTAAGGAGACTACCAGCCTCAGTCTGAGTTCCACATCTGCACTGCAGCCTGGAAACTCTCTCCAGGAGTAATATGTAGCAATAATAGGGCTTATCTCCTTGGTTTCCTTTGTCTTGCAGATCACTGTCCTTTGTTATCTGATGTTCAATGTCTTGAAAATTATTGCCATATATTTTGTCTTTTTTTCTTCAATTTCAGTCAGATGGGTACCTCTAAATCCAATTATTCCATCGTATTTGGAATCAAGGGTCACTCCATCTCTTTTAAAAGTTAAGCATTGAGGTTTTTTAATACACTTCATTCAACTGTTTTATTATATGAAATTTATAGAGTTTATCCTGCTCTTGGTTCTGTGTGTTAAAAGAAGTGGTGTTTTTAAATTTTGGATTATGAACTCATCTGCAATGGGAATTTAATCAGTGAGTGTTCTTTGAGGCCTGGGCTTAAGGAATTTGCCTCTAGTTTTATGTTTGACTGTCTAAGGCTCCTCTCTTAATGTGTTATTTGTTATTTTTGTTATTCCTGGGTCATAAAAGTGGTTTACAGTTGACCTTTGAACAATGCAGCTTTGAAGTGTGGAGGTCACTTATACATGGACTTTTTTTTTATAGGACAGTACTATAAAATGTAGTTTCTATTTGTAATGATTTTCTCAATAACATTTTCTTTTTTTCTAGCTTACTTTATAAGAATACAATATTTATTAGACATGACATATAAAATATGTATTAATTGACTTTATATTATCAGTAAGGCTTCTAGTCAACAGAAAGATATTAGTAGTTAAGTTTTTGAAGAGTCAAAAGTTTGTGGATTTTTACTGCATCAGGAGTCAGTGCCACTAAGTCCTGTGTTGTTCAAGAGTCAACTGTATAATCAAATATCAAGGTCACATGAAGACAGGACAGGCTTATTAATTATCAGGGTAGTCATTTTTTCTCTGACCTAGAATTCAGGTCAAATCCTGCAAGATTCCATGTTTTCTTAGACATAAAGGTAAACTTTGTCCTGTTTCACATTTTCACTGAGAACACAGTGCTTGAAGGGCCCTAAGTTGATGTAGAAATTTCAGTTCTAGCTCTTAGGTGCAAGACTGTGTGACTTGCAGCTGCTTGGGGATACAACCCAATCTTCTAAGGCCATCATATTCCCACCAAATACCAACTTTTCAAGACTGGCACAGTATTAATGTATGGTGCTTAGCTCTCTGGTTTTCTGTTTCCTCTTGCCTTTTAGAGAGCTCTGCTATTCACTTACGAGAATGCCTGTTATATTTTATCCAGAACTTCTCTATGACTATTGAGTCCTCCATATTGTCAGGAATAGAATTTCCCAATTTACTTCCTAACCCACTGTCACCAGACTTCCACTTCCACAACTTCACTGATGACTGGGAAACAACTGCCAAATTCATTGGATGCCGTTTCAGTTAGGAGGTGTTCCAACCACAAGTGATATAATACCTGGCTAAAAGGAGCTTAACCATAAAGATTCTTAATTTTTCTAAGATAGTTGGTCAGTTTGGCAGTTCAATTCCATTGAGGACCTATGGTTTTTCTGTCCTTTTAAAAAATGTTTAGAGAGAGAGAGAGAGGAATAGAGTATGCACATGTGCACATGGGGAGGGGCAGATGGGCAGGGAGAGAATCCCAAGCACTCAGTGTGGAGCCCAATGCAGGGCTCCATCTCATGATCATGAGATCACGACCTGAGCCGAAATCAAGAGTTGGGTGCTCAACCAACTGACCCACACAGGTGCCTCTTTTCCTTCTTCTTTGCATGTTTGTGATGTTCTTTAACTCATTGTCACATGGTAGCTTGTCTCCCATGACCAGATCCAAGTAGCAAAACATAGCAAGCAAGAAAAGGACTTTTTCCTCATGAGCCTCCCTCTTATTAAATAGGAAAAATCTTTTCAGAAGGTCCAAGCAGTTGACTCTTTCACCCCTCTTGCAAGAACTGTCACCATGCCTATATTGGAAACATTGCTACTGGGATGTTTATAAAGGGGTTTTGTTGACAAGGAATATGAGTTGTAGAAATGCTAAGGCAAGTTGTACACCTTAACTTCATGGCTACCTCCAGTCTCCCTGACCCGCCCATTCTGCTCAAGACAGGAAACTGAATCTAATCACTTTCCAACAGCTCATCTGGGTGATCTTTCTCTGCTTCAGATTTAAAGCAAGTGAAATGAAAGATTTTTTGTGTTGCAGGGGCACCTGGGTGGCTCAGTCGGTTAAGGGTCCAGCTCCGGTCATGATCTCATGATTTGCGAGTCCGAGCTCTCTCCTGTCAGCACAGAGCTGGCTTTGGATCCTCTGTTCCCACATTTCTCTGCCCATCCCCCACTCATTCTCTCTCTCAAAAACAAACATTTAAAAAAGAAAAAAAGTCTTTACAAAAGGGTTTTCTCTTCTTGCTCTCTACCCTGGGGTTGATACTAAATTATGATACTCACTCAGATGAACTAACTAGTAAACAAACCATATGGACCACTTTCCTTAGAGTCCTTCACTGTCACTTTGCAATTTCAGGGTGAAGTCCAGCAAAGGAGGGTTATGTCTGAAGGTCAGATGCGCACCAGTGGAAAGAGCCTGTTTTAAATAAAAAAGTTTTATCCTATACAATAAAACAGAGATGTCTGTGGCATACTCCCTTGACTGCTTACTCCTGATGGAGTTTACATGATGTGGTGAGTTGTTTCCTGCATGTGGCAGAATTGAGGGGGTGGTTGGGGTAGAAATCAGGTTTGGGTGTAGACAAATAGGGAATTTACATTTCTGTACAAACAAGTTTGTGTGACCATGAACTCTGTGTGTGCCACCTCTGTCTGTGTTTCTGTTGCCTTGGGCAGACAATATCACCCAAAGGACAGGGAGCCCACTCTATGCATCTCTTTAAAACCTCTCCAGCGTCCCCTCCTCCTCCTCCCTAGTGCCCAGCACAAGACCTGCAACATAGTAGGTGCTCTACAAAAACGTTTGTTTAATAAAAGATTGTTAGAGTGAACAAATCAATGAGAAAAGGAGGCTACAGACATGGGAGGAAACAAGCCCAACAGATTTTAAAGCAAATCCATTCAACTGTATCCTGATGAAGGCGAGAAACGTAGAAATGCACACACACAGGCAGATTGGGAGAGAGATCCTGCAGACAGAACAGGGCTAGGATCACCAAGAGGAGACAGCCTAATCAGAGAGCCAGACGGGCCCCACCTGACTCTTACTGCAGCTGGGAAAGCAAAAAAAAAAAAAAAAAAAAAAGGCCTAGAAGGTTCAGCGGGCGCAGTCTCCCCACCTCCGCCCCACTCCTGCTGCTGCTCAGGGAGGCAGCATGGAAGATGCAGGGCGGGGAGGCAGCCGAGCAGGGCTTTCCAGAACGAGGCAGGATGGTGTGAGCGCACAGGCCCTGCGATTGCTGCCGCAGCGGTGGCGACACTTGAGTTATTCACAAAGGCTGGAATTCAAATGAGGCTGGCACGGCTCCAAGTCGCAGTCGCTTAGGAGGAGGGAGAAAGGCATATTAAGTATTCATCAAGATCTCGGCATTGCATGGGCTCCAAGCGTTCTCCATCTGCATCCCTCCCTCAACCAGGGATTTTTGCGGGGCGGTGGGGGTGGGGGGGACTCCTCCAGAAGCACTTATCCGTCAGCCTGTGAGGTGGGGGTGGGGGTGGGGGGCCGAAGTTAGGCAGAATTGTCTTATCACATGATGGGGGACCTGTATCATGTGATGACTCCGGTGATGTTGGAGGCAGCATGTGACTCCCAGGGCTATGTGGGCTCAAAAACAATTTAAATACAAAAACACAAGCAGGTTCCCCTCCTCTCTTATGCCTTTTGGTCTGGCTCTCCCTCCCTTTGGGTTGGTGCCTGACTGAATGGAAAACCCGTCATCTTGCAGATACTAACCTGTGAGCACCGGGTACCTGGAGGCCAGGCCCCCTCTGCTGGGGGCCCCCCAGGAGCTGTGCCCCATCATTCTGCAGCCCACTGACTCCCAGCCTGGTAAGTTACTGAACACTTTGAGCAATTATCTGTGAAGCTGTCCTAGGCTGCCTCATTAGCATGCACAGGGCACCCTTGCCGGGCACGTTGGAAGGAAAGTGCCTGCCTGCCCCAGGGAGCTGCGGCTCTCCGGTCCGCCAAACCCCCGCAGCCTTCCCTGAAAGCGGAGCTGCTCTGGGTCTTCGCGCTCCGGTGGAAGGCGCTCCTCCATCCCTGTTCCCCCTCTCCCCGCTGGCCGGCCTCTTTCCCATCTCTCTCCTTCCTCAGTCTTGATCCTGTGAGTCTCTCTCACCTGTACCCTCCCTCTCCAACTCCTGTTTCCCCCTATTAATCGCCCCCACTTTTTGTCTCTCTCCTATGCTTTTCTTAGGGTGGCTGTTCTCTTCCCCTTTTAAAATTACTGTTTTTCTGGACACCCAGATCTTCTTTCTGTCCAGAACCTGAAAGACAAGACTCGGAGGACCTGGTGACTGGAAATGTACTAATTATCCCTTCCAGAATGTTTTCCTCACTAACACAATGTAGATGGCCCAGCTCCTGTCATACATGCATGTGTGTGTGCGTCTGTGTCAAAGGGTGACCCATCTATTTCTTGGGGCCATCAGAACTGCTTCTTGGGTGGGTGTCCGTCGGCCCCAGATCCCCGCTTAGCTAGGAGATCATCGAGTGATAGCAGGGGCAGTTACAGCAGGCAAGAGACATTGCTTTCTGACCCCAAATGTCTGACTCTGTGGGAGAAATGAGGTTTTAAATCAGGGGCCAGGATCCAGTGCTCAAGGCTTAGGGACTCTGTGCTTCTCAGAGGGCTGACTCGGAGTTTGAGGCTGCACTTTTGCACAATGAGGCAGAGCACTGGCTGAGAAACCAGCAGTGGGGAAGACGCAGGTAGATTTAATTATGGCACTGTGCACAACACATAGGAAGGAGGTGTGGGCTGTGTCAGATCCAGCTTCTGGTTCACTGTTATCCAGGTGGCTGACATCTGTTCAGCAAGAAATAATTAGTAGTTATTGAGCACAATCCACCCAACAACTCAGAGAGCAGGTGCAATTTTTGTCTCCAACTTAGAGATAGGCAAACTGAGGCACAAAGCAGTTAGTTAGATCATTCAACTAGTAAGTGGAAGAGCGAGGATTCAGATGCAGGCAGTTTCTCTCCAGAGCCTGCACAGTTACCTACTATGAAAAACTGCCTAGAAAACAGAATCCATCCACATTACTATGTGACAGGTAGCACACAACATTCAGGGCTACCTTTGTGAACAAAACAGAGACATCCTGTTCTCATGGAGTTTACAGTCCATTGGAGAAAGCAGCTGTCAAACATATCACGCACAATGTATTATTTAAAATCACGGTATTTGCCCAGAAGAATAAGGGGGTGCCATGAGAAGAGGTAACTGGAGACATGCTTCAGTTGGGGGACAAAGAGGAAGAGTTGGTCAAAGGAGTTGCTAATGCAATACTTAAGTTGTAACCAGAGAGAGGACCCAGGGAGTCAAGCAGGTGAAGATCCAGGAAAAGCATTCCAGACAGAGGGAACTGTATGTGGGAGGGCCTTGAGGTAGAGCCGGGACCCCCCCCCCCCCCCCCCGAGGAGCAGCAGGAAGCCAATGGACTGAGCGCGGTGTGATTTGGGACCATAACAGGAGATGAGGCCATCCAGTCAACGTGGATCTCTTGTAAGCCTTGCCAAAGTGACGGGTTGTATTCCAAGATCAGTGAAAAAACCATTAAAACATTTTAGTAGGGAGGCAGCATTATTGGATCTGCAGTATGAAAAGATTTCTTCAAGAGGTGTATCAGTTAGTTTCTGCTGCGTTATAAACCACACTGAAACTAGTGGCTTGAAACTGCCATGGGTTGGCAGTTGCGGGTGGGATCATCTGGCTGGTAGTTCTTGCCTGGGTTTGCTTGTGTAGCTAATCAGCTGGCAGGCTGGCTGCAGGTGTCTGGTCCTAGACGGTCTCATTCACTTGTCTGCTGAGTGGCAGTGGCAATTGAAATTGACTAGGTCATGTGTCTGTCATCCAGTGAGCTAGTCCAGGCTTCTTCATATGACGGCTGGGTTCCACAAGCAACAAGCGAGGGAGGGGCCCCAATGCACACACACTTTTCAAACATCCTCTTGTTACTGTTTGTTAGTGTTCCATTGGCCTAGACAAGTTGCATGGTCAAGTCCAGATTCAAGGGATGGAGAAATATATCTGAACCAGAGGAGCTACACAAAATGTGGTTCCATTTGTTTTCCATCTACAACAAGAATTGAAAATGATAATCTGGGTACTGTCTTCCTCTACTATGGGAAGGAATTGAAAGCCAGGATGAAATTTGGAGCCAATTTTTCTATGAGTTAGAAATGAACTTAAACGTGGTCATATATCAAACTTTGTTTTCTGATTGGAACAAGTAGGAGTCTAAGCATTTGCTTTGGACATGGATCAGGAGTGTATCTAGGCTGTGGTATAGAAATGTCTTCTCTTCTCACAGGGTTATCTGGGAATGGCTTAGAGTCTAGGAAGCCTTTTGAATAAAATTTGAGCTATATGGAACTCAGAATGTGTTTAAGTGTTGCAGGCAAGACAATAGCATGTACAAAGGCCCTGAGGCAAGGAAGTAGGTGGCCTGTTTGAGAAATAGGAGACAATTTAGCTTAATGTAATTACAATGAGAATGGAATGGGAGTGGACACATTAGAAAAATTGCTTAAGAGAAAACAAGGCTTGCTGATGGATTTGATAGGCATTGAAGAAAAAGGACATATTAAAGCTTCCCAGGTTGGTGAAAGTATTTCCCAAAATGGAAAGACTAGGAGAGGATGAGGATATTTGTTGGGGAGTTGGGAAGGACAGAAAAAGATAAAAAAATTTATGAACTGGGTCAAATGTTGCTGAGACACTGGGTAAACTGAGGACAGAAGAGTGTCTGACTTGGAACCTTGGAGGTAGCTGAGGACTCGGACAAGAGCAGTGTCACGGGCGGGAGCAGTGAGGACAGAAACCCTGTTGGAGTGGGTTAAGGAGTGAATGGAGATAAGTGAACTGTGAAAGGGATAATAGAAATATGGCAGAGGAACAGGCAGGGTCAGGAACTGTCTCGCTTTTATATTTGCTTTGAGAAAAATAGAAGCCTCTAGATGATGTAAACTGTCAAAGTGGTGCAGTTAAGTGAGCAAGAGGGGATGGGATCAAAAGTGTTTGTGAACAAATAGGTGATGACAGATTTTAATTTTTTTATAGGAGGGGATAAGGAGAAAAGATGGAGCAGATACACAAAAACTAGATTTGGTGTTGGGGAGATAAAGAACTTGCTATGTGTCAACTTCTATTTTCACAACAAAGGCAAGATCATTGGCAGAGAGAAAAGGAGATGGGAAGAGGAAAGAGGAGGATATATAAAATGGTCCTCTTGGAGAGAGGGAAAAAAAGCATTGTAAAGACGGGAGCAGAGTTGCTACGTAAAACAGAATCCCTATGAAGAGTATGTATTGGGTCATTTTCTCCAGGGTCATTTAAATGCTTGGGTTCAAGCACCTGGAGATGGTAGAGTGTCATCTGTTGACGTTTTGCTGAACAAATCCCACAGGAGGGAAAAGGGCAAGGATACTGAAGGGGTTTACAAAGGAGTGATGGTCAAGGTGAGCCATAGAATCTAAGCTGGGCCAGAATGAGAACAGGACCAGGAAGGATTGGTGGAGAATGAGGAAGTGGTAGGAGGCCAATAGAACAGAGGTTATGAGGAGGTGAGTGACTGTGTTCCCAGGAATCCTGCATCAGCATCACCTGTGAGCTTGTTAGAAATGCAGAGGGTCAGGCCGCACTTCAGAACTTCTGAATCCAAGTCTGCATGTTACAAGCCTTCTGATTCATACGCACATTGAAGACTGAGAAGCACAGATCTAAATGGTCCTAAGAAGAAGCATCGTGCTGTTCTGGGCACGATGAGAAAGGAAAGGTCCTTATTTTAACTTTAGGATGCAGAATTTCAAACATAGTTAAAACTTGGTGAAACCCAGTATACCATCACTAGCTTCAATAATTTTCAACTCGTGGCCAATCTTGTTTTCTTTTAACCTTCTATCCCACCCACAAGTGTTTTGAATTGAATCTTAAGACTGACAGAATTGCATCTATAAATATTTCATTATTGATCTATAAAAGACAAGGACTCCCATTTTATTTATCTATTTTTAATTTTTTACTTGTTTATTTTGAGGGAGAGAGAGAGGGTGGGAATGGGGCAGAATGAGGGGAAGGGGCGGAGAGAGAGAGAGGGAGTTCTACATGGGGCTTTAACTCACCAACTATGAGATCATGACCTGAGCCAAAACCAAGAGTTGGGTGCTTAACCAACTGAGCCACACAGCACCCCCAAGGAATCCCTTTTTAAACACAACCACTACTCCATCACCACATCCAATAAAATTGCAAAAAAAAAAAAATCCTTATTATCATATGACCAGGTAAGGCTCACACATTTGCAATTGCTATATTATTTAATTTGCAATTTGTTTCTTCAATGAGTATCCAAATAAGGTCCACACATGGAAGTAGGTGAATATGTCTCTTAAGTCTTCTGTAGGCTACAGATTCCTTCTTCATTATTTTTTTCCCCTTGGAATTTTGTACTGAAGAAACAAGATGATTTGCCCTCTAGATTTTTTGGAAGTCTGGACTTTGCTGATTGTTTACTCGTGGGATCATTTAATGTGTTCTGCTGTGCTCTATATTATCTGTAAACTGATAATTAGGCCTAAAGGGAATTGCTTTAGAAAAAGACCTTTGCAGTGAAATATATCACACATAACGCATGAATCAAATACAGATGTAGAGCTTAAGGAATAATACCCTTATAAAAACCACTTCCCACTGTAGAAACTTTCCAGAAACATCCTTCTTCATCTTCCCTAGAGGTAACCTTTATCTTGACTTTTGCAATAATTTTTTGCTGTTTTTTTCATGTATGTGTGTATCCCTGAGCCATACATTACTAAGTTTTCCCAACTTTGTAAGTTGTATGTAAATGTAATCACACTACAGACATTTTGCTGTGGCATATGTATTTTGCCTGATATTTCTGAGATTCATTCCTGTTCATATTTGTAGCCTTAGTTCATTCATTTTCACTGACATGTAGTAATCAACCATGTGAATGTTTTACAAATTATCCATTCTACTCTTTTTTGAATGTTTATTTTATTTTTCAGAGAGAGAGAGAGAGAGAGAGGCACATACGTGCATAAGTGGGGAAGTGGCAGAGAGAAAGGAAGACAGATCTGAAGCTCCATGCTGTCAGTGCAGAGCCCAGTGTGGGGTTTAAACTCACAAACTGCAACATCTCATGACCTGAACCAAAGTCTGACACTGAACCAACTGAGTCACCCATATGCCAGATGCCTCTATGCATTCTATTCTTGATGGTTTCACACACACACACACACACACACACACACACACACCTATGCATTCTATTCTTGATGGTTTCACACACACACACACACACACCACACCCAGTTTGGGGCATATTATGAATAACACTGATATGAACATTCTCATACATGTTTTGTAACTTGTACCAGAATTTCCCTAGGTATATACCTAGAATTGAAAATGCCAGATCAGGGGCGCCTGGGTGGCTCAGTCGGTTAAGCATCTGGCTTCAGCTCAGGTCATGATCTCATGTTCGTGGGTTTGAGCCCCACGTTGGGCTCTGTGCTGACAGCTAGCTCAGAACCTGGAGCCTGTTTCAGATTCTGTATCTCCCTCTCTCTCTCTGACCCTCCCCTGCTTGCACTGTCTCTCAAAAATAAAAAAAAAAAATTTTTTTAAGAAAATGCTGGATCATAGAGTATGCCTCAGTCCAACTTTACAAGAAACTGCCAAACTTTCTGCAAGCTGATTTTATTACATTGCAATCCTTACACCATCTCATTTCTTTTTGTTGCCTCATTGTCTCAGCAAAATCCTCTAATACAATATAATAGAAATGGTGAAAGTAATTCTCCTTGTCTCATTTTGGTCTCAAAGGGAAAGCATCCAATATTACACAGTTAGGTAACATGTTTGCTGAAGGGGTTTTTTAGACTTTAGTGGGGGATGTTTTAATCAGATTAAGAAAATTCCTATTTCTCCTTTGCTCAGTTTTGTTCAACCATTAATGGGTTTTGAACTTTATCAAATATTTTTCTGTCTTTTGAGATAATTAAATTATTTTCTGCTTTGTTCTTTTACTGTAGGGAATTATACTTTCTTTCTTCCCAGCTTTTCCAACATATTATTAACATGTAACCTATATAAGTGGGCGTCTTTCTTTTTTGTTCCTAATCTTTGTAGTGAGAAATTAGCCTTTCACTGTTGAATGTGGTGTGGGTTTGTCAGTCATATAAGGCCCTTATTATTTTGAGGTATGTTTCTTCTACACCCAGTTGCTTTTTATCATGAGAGTTTTATCATGAAAGGATTTTGGGTTTTGTCAAATATTTTTCTCCCTCTACTGAAGTGATAACATGATTTTTACCTTTCATTTTATTGAAGTATATCATATTTATTAGTTTGTGACTCAGGGATAAGCCTCACGATCATGTTGATCATGTTGTATGACCATTTTAATATGCTGTTAAATTCATGTTGCTAGTATTTTGGTGAGAATATTTGTATCTATATGCATTAGGAATATTAGCCTGTAGTTTCCATTTCTTATATTATCCTTATCTGTCTTTCATATCAGAGGAATGCTGGACTC
The DNA here is from genome assembly GCF_006229205.1 of Suricata suricatta. Classification (NCBI taxonomy): domain Eukaryota; kingdom Metazoa; phylum Chordata; class Mammalia; order Carnivora; family Herpestidae; genus Suricata; species Suricata suricatta. The sequence goes on from NC_043707.1 coordinate 17,933,757, forward strand.
ACAAAATGAGTTTGGGAGTATTTCCTCCTCTTCCATTTTTGGGAAGAGTTTGAAAAGGATTGATGTTAATTACTCTTTAAATATTTGTTAGAATTCACCAGGGAAGCCATCTGGTCCTGGGCTTTTCTCTGTTGGGAGGTTTTAAATTATCAGTTCAATCTTCTTACTTGTTTTTAGTCTGTTCAAATTTTTTATTTCTTCATGATTCAGTCTTGATTGGTTGTATGTTTCTAGGAATTTGTCCATTTTTTCTAGATTATCCAATTTGTTGGTGTATAATTGTTCAGAGTAGTCTCTTATGATCATCTGCATTATTGTGGTGTCAGTCATCTCCTCTTCTATTTTTTTATTTTTATTTTTTAGAGATAGAGCACAAGCACAAGTTGGGGAGAGGGGTAGCAGGAGAGAGAGAGAGAGAGAGAGAGAGAGAGAATCTTAAGCTGGCTGCATGCCCAGCACGGGGCCCAATGTGGGGTATGATCCCATCACCCTGGGATCATGACCTGAGCCAAAAGCAAGAATTGGACGTTCAAGTGACTGAGCCAGCCAGATGCCCCTGTCTCCTCTTTCATTTCTGATTTTAGTTATTTGGGTTCTCTCTTTTACTTTGTCTGAATGAAAGTATGTCCATTTTGTTGATCTTTCCAACAAACTAGCTGTTAATTTGGTTGATCTTTCCTATTGTTTTTCTGGTCTCTTTCTCATTTACTTCTGCTCTGATCTTTGTTATGTCCTTCTTTTTGCTAACCTTGGGCTTAGTGTGTTCTTCTTTTTCTGGTTCCTTAAGGGGGACAGTTACGATTTTTATTGGTGATTTTTCTTTTTTGTTGTTTTAGGTTCTGATCATTTAATCAGGACTGCTATGGAATGCAGTATCTCAGCTAACCATTCTGCCCTTGTCCTCTGCCTCACCCTGTTTACCTTCATGTATCTATAGCACAAGAACCCCCTCCCCTTTATCCCCCTTACTCTTTTTAGGGGGAAAATGTCACTAAGTGGATCCAGCTTCTTCCATACAGCATGAAACAGGATACATAAAAATATCTTTATGAAGAGTTTTGTTATGCTGTCCCAGGGTGGAGTCAGAGGCAGAGTTAAGGGCTGGGGTGAAATTTGGGGATCTCTTAGAATTTTTCTCAGGGGCACAGAACCCATAGTTTCCTCAGAAAAGGGATATGTCTAAGAGGACAGGCTGGGCTAGGCTAAAAGTTTTTTTCAAGAGTATTATGAAGATAGGGACACTTAAAAACCCATTCTCCTTCCTCTTCCCGTACCTTCCCCAACTTCCAGGTAGAAGAATAGGGGTCTCCTGAGCAGGGAGTAATCATAGTTCTCTCAAGGTTTCATCTGTGATTCCTGGAGTGGGCAGCGAGTAGAGCTTATTCTATGGTGCTGCCTGACTAGCTCAGGATTTTCTGTCCCTGCCAGTGAGCACCAAGACCTGAAGGATGTCAGATAGTGATGCGGTTTCCTTGACTGCATCATTCTTATCCACCACTACAAAGTGGTGACTCTCTGCATCCACCAGCCTGTTGATGATGGTCTCCAGAGTCTCATGCAGGTAGCGCTTGAAGACACATCTCAAGCAATGTGATCAACATTGTAGGGCTTTGATCACTGAAACATCTAGGTTATTGTGAGTTTGTTCTGCTGCTAAATTGATAACATGAAATGTAAAGTAGAAGTCTACCACACACTCTCTCTCATCTGCCAGTGGCAGGGCTGAGAATCAGCACTGTACAAAATGCCCAGAGTCATGTAGACAGGAGTGGTAGCGTGGACCATAGCAGTACTGGCCTGAGTGCTAACCTGAAGTTCTTCCAGAGACTTAGACATGAACTCTGGCCTGGGTATTCAGCAGCAAACAATTTGAGATCCTTGAGAATGTGCTGATAGGTGAATATGTACAAGGTGTTGCCTGATTCCGAGTCTATAACTGGAAACCTGCAATCTTGTTTTGAACTAAAGAAGAGACAGCACGCAGACAAGGGAGTAGTAGCAATGCGGGCAAGGGATTAAAGAAGTCTGTATGTACACCTCCAACTTTCTATCTGTGCTCTTCCAGCTCGTAGATCTGAACCAACACTGGTTTATTAATAGTGGTGCAAGACAATAAAAACATTTTTTAATGTTTATTTTTTTGAGAGTGAGAGTGGGAAGGGGAGAGGGGCAGAGAGATGAGGGAACAGAGGATCCAAAGTGGGCTCTGTGCTGACAGCAGCGAGCCCAATGAGGGGCTTGAACTCATGAACCACGGGATCATGCTGCTCTGAAGTTGGAGGCTCAACTAACTGAGCTACCCAAGGTCCCCTAGCAGTGTAAGATATTGATGAAATCAGTGATGGCCAGCATGCCCACAAAACTTTGCTTCTAACTATCCCACAAAGGGGCAGCTCACATACCATTAGTTGCCAAAGAGCTTTCTTCACCCACAGGGAAGTATTAAATATAAACAAATTGGAGTTTGTGGGAATCATGTCATAGCCATGATGAGACTTCATAAAAGAAGTGTACGTGGGATAGTCAGATTCTGGGGACCTGGAGGGTGCTCATTTTCCAGAGCTGGAAATTATCCCAAGAAATGACCATCTACTTTGCACGAGACACTGGCTAGATATAATAGATACATTATTTCTTTAAATAAGCTTTCTAGGGGCGCCTGGGTGGCTCAGTCGGTTAAGCCTCCGGCTTCAGCTCAGGTCAGATCTCACGTTCGTGGGTTTGAGCCTCACGTCAGGCTCTGTGCTGACAGCTCAAAGCCTGGAGCCTGCTTCAGATTCTGTGTCTCCCTCTCTCTCTGCCCCTCCCCCCTCATGCTCTGTCTCTCTCTATATCAAAAATAAATAAAACATTAAAAAAAACTTTAAATAATCTTTCTACCTCTTTCCCCCCACTCTTCTCCTTCTGGTAATCCAATAATGCATGCTTTATTTTAATGGTATCACATAATTCATGTAGGCTTTCTTTACTCTTTTTCATTCATTTTTTCTTTTTGCTCCTCTGACTGGATGCTTTCAATGATCTGCCTTCTAGCTCACAAATTCCTTCTTCTGCTTGGTTGAGTCTGCTGTTGAGGTTTCTATCAATTTTTTCATTTTAGTTATTGTATTCTTTAACTCTAGGATTTCTGTGGATTTTAAAAAAAAATGTTTATTTATTTTGAAAGTGAGAGAGAGAGAGAGCAAGCACAAGTGTGGGAGGGGCAGAGAAAGAGGGAGAGAGAGGATCCTAAGCAGGCTCCATGCTGTCAGCACAGAGCCCAAGGCAGGGCTCAGTCCCACACACTGTGAGATCGTGACCTGTGCCAAAATCAGAATTGGATGCCCAACTGACTGAGCCACTAAGGCACAGGTTTTTTTGTTTTTAATGTTAATGGTTTCCATTTCTCATTGAACTTCTCATTTTGTTCATGCATTGTTTTCTTAATTTCATTTAGTTGTTTGTGTGTTTTTTTATTTTGCAGTTCACAGAATTTCTTTAGGAGTGTTATTCTGATTTCTTTGTCAGACAGTTCATACCTCCATTTCCTTAAGTCAGTTGCTGGAGTTTTATTAGTTTCTTTTGGTGATGTCATGTTTCCTTGATTATTCATGATCCTTATGGTCTTGTTTTGATGTCTGCACAACTGAGGAAGTAGCCACCTCTTCCAGTTTTTACAGCCTGGCTTCAGCAGGCAAAACCTTTCACCAGTTGGGCTCTCCAGAGATTCTGAATGGGCCATCTGCGTGTACCCATAGATGGGCTTGCTATTGGAGCCCTGGGTGGGCAGGCCTCGTGCTTGAGGACATGGCGATGGACCTGGATCCTGAGTCCACGAGGGCCATCCTGGTTCTGGGGATCACTGGGGTGAGTCAGCATCTGGATCCAGGGGGATGAGTGGTACTTGTCCAATGAATGATTTGCAGACTGTTGATCTTCAGTAGTAGTGCAAATGTAGGTACACAAGATGATCTGTTGGGTGAGGAAGAAAATTAGTAGAATTTCTAATTATATTTCTTCCTTACCTCATTTCTTTTAGTTTCTATTTCATGAATGTTCTGTAATATACTGAATGTCACATCCAATAGTCTGTACACACACATAAACTATAAATAAATACACACATTTGTGGGGGTGCAGGCCCAACACATATACTGTTAAAGTAAATGTTCAAATGAGTTTAGACCATTACTCTAAACCACTACCTTCTACTTTCTCTTCAAAAAGAATATAGCTGATTAATTTACAGCTTTCTTAATTACTAGCAGACCTGAAGATATGTTTTTTCTGCCTTGATAGAACTGTATTTTCTAAGTATCTATAAAGCAATATCATCTACCAGAGATAGTGATTTTAGAAACTTTATATATTATTGTGGGTCTCACTCTCTGAGAGTAAATTGGAAAAGGTAAAATAGAGAATGCATTTTCTGTGGCTCATGAAGTTGACTAGTTGTTATTATAGACACAATGAGAATTAATTCTGTTCTCTGACCACCTGAGAATAACATTTTTAAGGTAAGGAATTGCCTATTCATTGAGACATAAGTCAATAATGGAGTCGACTAATGATAGACCAGGGAACAATCAGATAAAATGTAGTAAATTATGTTCTGTCATATTGTAATTCTTAATAACTCAACTGTCGCTCTACACATTTTTGCATCTTTATCTGGAGAATGGAAAGAAATAAAATTTAGGCTATTACAGACAAGGTAAAAACCCTAGGATGTGGGTAGAAAGAAAGACTTTACAAAGTAGACTTTAATGGGGTGCTGACAGGTGAGTGTTAGTTTACCAAGGTGACAAGGGGAGAAATGGAAGAGAACATTCCAGATAAAGGGAGCAAAGTGCACAGACCAGGTGGAAGATCACTGAGAAATGGAAGGGAGTGTTGCACGGCTGTGGCATACAGAGGCTGTGTATGTTTGGGAGAGAGTACAGGATGTGGAGGTCAAGGAGGGGTACCAGATAACATGGTTATTAAGCGTTAGACAAGCCTGGGATCAGGTTTCTGCTCCGCCTCCTACTAGTTCTGTGATCATAAGCAAGTACCTCTATAATATTCATAATTCCCTATTTGTAAATGTATAATAACCTCCAAGGGCTACTGTGAATTCGAAATAAGAGAATCCATTTGAAATGCTCAGGTTGGCATTTATCACCTGATATCATTTAAGGTGTCAGTACACAGAAAGTGTTGTTGGTATTGCCATTGTTATACCAATAACAACTTACACACACACACACACACACACACACACACACACACACTAATAACAACTGTAAGGTTATGGAATGGCTTATACACCACATCAAAGAGTTCAGGCTTTATCTTTCGGGTCAGTATTCCTAAAATTGGATCAGTTTTGTCTATAAAACAAATGGTCTTCGAGTTGTTAGACATCTTCTGTGACATCGGCAATGTGAAAATATGTGCTTAAGAATTTTATAAATTTGAAAAGGAAGAAAAATGATCAAGGACCATTATTCTCCTAATAATGGTTCAAGGGTGTGGATGCCTCAAAATGGTCAGACTCTTAACAAGGTGTCGTTAAAGTTCAGTCTCTAGGCTATATTGTTTATCTTAGCTATATCATGCGCATGTTACTGTTTATGGGTGTAAAATTCACATTTTTTGTTGTTACTCTTATGTTTTGTTATGGTTCTGATGAACAAAAATAGATTAATGACTATAAAGTGGTTCATTGAAGTGTAAAAACAAAGATAAAAATAGTAATACAAACACTACGAGTCAGAAGCGTAATTAGTGAACAGGACTTCAGGATCTGTTGGGATAAGAGCATCTGTGAATGTGATGATTTCATCCAAGGAGCTGAAAGGCAATGTGTGAATGGAAAGTGTGGCTATGAATATCTAAAAACTAGATTTTTTTGAGGAAGGGATTTATCCCCCTCTTGTTCCTAATGTACACTCTATTAGAAAACTCTGTCAGAGCTTCATGATGCATTCAGAGGTTTCATGTCATTTCCAAAATAGAATAACATAGCTGGGCCACCAGTAGATTTTCCTGGACTAAGTACAAAATATTCTGTGATATGAAATTAATTTTATTTCAAAATGCAAAGAGTCTATACAATAGAAAAAACAGATTCAAGCTATGCTATGGTCAACATACTTATAAAACTAGCCTTGGGCTCCTGGGTGGCTCAGTCGGTTAAGCATTTATTTGACTCTTGATTTCGACTGAGGTCATGATCTCACAGTTCAGGGGATCAAACCCCAAGCCCTGACAGTGCAGAGCCTGCTTGGGATTATCTCTCTCCCACTCTCTCTGCCTCTCCCCTGCTCTCTCTGTCTCTCTGTCTTTCTCTCTCTCTCAAAATAAATGAATACACTTAAAAAAAAAAAAGCTAGCCTCCAATTCAGGACCAATAAAATGCTAGGAGAAAAGCAAAGGTAGCCATGAGGAAACCTAATGACAGGGTGGTATACTGCATAGCAGAAGGGGCATACAAATATGGTGGTAATATGAATGATTAATAATATGGTAATATATGATAATCATAATATCATCATTATTATCATGATGATATTTTGTTTTACAGCTGAGTCTAAAACACTAGTGGGGAAGGTATGAACCAGCTCTCTGCATCCCTGTAGTCCTTATATAAAAGAGAAAGATACACTTTGTATTTTTTAGTTCTCTTTACCAATTAACCTAATATTTTTATGAGACATGGTGCAGATTAGAAGCATCTTTGAGGTAATGCTCATGGAGGACCAGCCATGTGTCCAGCAAAGAAAGGTTTAGTGTATCAGTATCTATCACTAAAATAATGCACCACAGTCTCAAAGTCACTTAAACACTGAGAATTTATTGATCTCATGAGTCTGTAGGTGACTGGAGTGGTTCCCCCATCTCAGCTTGGCTCACCCCAGTGTCAACAATAAGATGTAGGCAGGGTCAGCTACATAATTTGTGGAGCTCAATGCAGAATAAAAATGCAGGACCGCTTATTGAAAAAATTGCTAAGAATTTAAAGACAGTGACAGCACAACATGAAACCAAGCATGAGGCCTTCTTAACACAGAGGCCCTTTGTGACTACAAAGGTCCCATGACCCTGACTGGGCTGTGGGTCATGTGGGCAGTGCTTCTGCTGTGGGCTGGGGCCTTTCATAGATCTGGGTATCAGCTTGGCTAGTCTGGGGAGACTTATCTGGGACACCTGGGGTAGCTCTACACCATGCATCCCATCCTTCAGCAGGCTAGCCCGCCAGGTTCTTACGGCGAAGGCAGAGGAGCGAGAACAAGCCAGCCCAAGCATGCAAGCACTCATCAAATCCCTGCCTCATCACAATCACTGACATCCCACTGAGTCGCAGCAAAGTCACATGGCCAACTCACAGATGGAGAGAGAGAGAGAGGATACTACAATATGATAGGACGAGGAAGGGCATAGAACTGTGCCATTTTTACCATCAGGCTCACTTGACTACTCAAAAATGGTTGCATCTGAGTGCTGAATGGCCCACGGCTTTACTTACTAAGAATGGTTGTGCATCTTGATCTAACCGTAATCAAGGGTTGAAGAAGTCATGAAAATTGTTAGCACAGTCAAATCTCAGTCACTGAGCATGTGTCTTTCCTGTGTATTTTGTGCAGATATGGTTGATGGGTACTAAAACTACTTCTCCTCGCTAAAGCATGCTGGCTGTCCACGGGGAAGGTACTCATGTGAATAGTCAAAATGAAGGAGGAGATAGGATTTCTTTATAACACTAATGATCCCATGAAAGACCAGAAGTCATAAATCTGGTCCTTGTTGTCATTATCAGCATTGTGAAGAAATGTTATCTCTGATTTCAAGTGATATGTCTACACACCTGTCTACACACCGTGGGCAGGAGCTTGAAAAGCCTGAACTTCTCCTTTTAGGCCCAACTTAACGGGATATTATGTGGTGAGGATATTCAGTGCTGAGGGTAAGATATCAGGAAATTGAACTTTGAGGCAGGAGGCTTCACAGGCCGGCATTGACAACACTTGATTTTCTTCATTCTCTGGAGAAAGAAATCAATGACAGATTATTTAATAACCATACACAATGCTAGGAATAATAGAGAAATTCTCTCCAGAGCTGAACCCAAACAAAAAACAAAAAGCAATTCATTTGCAACCATTTCCCAAGTGAAACCATTCGACCTTTGAAGGAGATTGTTCTTAGACTTAGCTGTTTGTGAAAGTGGTCTTTAATGAGAAACGTCACCACTGCTTCTAAGTAGATGTCCCATCCAACTTTATAAAACCATCTCTCGGGGCCACTCAACATTTTCTACTTTAACCAGTCGCCCATAATTCTTACCGCTTTCTCATTTAGTAGAACAAAAATAAGTTGGATCTGTGATTAATCCAGATATTTATTTATTTATTTATTTATCTGAAGTATGTAATATACTTTAAATCGGCTTCAAAGAACAGTTTCCCTTTTGCTGATCTGATATTTCTCATCACCCTGTTTTTGTGGTCTTCACTCTCTATTCCCCAGTTCAGGATCTGAGTATATTCAAATACTTGTAGCAAGTAGCTCTCTCCAAACTCTTGCTACTTGTTTTCCAAAATTCAAGTACCAAGTATGTGCAAATCCTACTGTATCTCTTGCTATATGAACTTGTTTTCCAGGCTCAAACTCAGGAGATAAATACAATTGGACAGCAAAGGATACTTGTATATTATTCATTGTAAGTTATCATATCTTAATTTTATTATTTCAAAAACTGATGGATGTTCACTTAAAATGGAAGGTTCGCAAATGCTGCAGACAGCCAGTAAGTTAAGAAACGCTATTTTGCTTTAGGTGATGGGTGGATAGGGCATTGAAAGATGCAGAATTTAAACAGAGGGGCAAATATAGGCAGATTCTCATTTTCAGAAGATTACTCAAGTAATATAGTGCTAGGTTTGGAAGGCGGTGCATAAAAACTCAATGCTGGCTGACTTTAACTTAGTCTAACCTTTCCACAAATATTTGAGTACCTAACGAGTGCCAGTAACCAAGTTCAGATTTGGAGACACAAAAATGTAAAACTGAGATGGGTCCTCTTGTCATGGATCCAGCCTAGTGGAAGAGATATGTATTTAAACAAATTACCCAAATGGTTGAATTACAGTTGGGTTAAGTGCTGATGAAGACTCGGGAATGGACCTGAGATGTGGTACGGAGGTGGAATAGCCATACATAGAAAAAGATTAAACACAGAGGTGAGAGAGGAAGGAATTAAAAGATGATCCCAGATCCCTAGATCACAGGATAGGGTTATTAATAAAGAAAAGGAAGGGACACTTGGGTGGCTCAGTCAGTTAAGTGTCCAACTCTCGATTTCAGCTCAGGTCATAATCTCACAGTTTGTGGGATCAGACACTGGGCTCTCTTCTTGACAGCATGGAGCCTGCTGCTCTCTCCCCCCATCTCTGCCCCTCCCTTCCTCCCTCCCTCTCATAAATAAATAAACATTTTTAAAAAAGATTATTGGGGCACCTGGGTGGCTCAGTTGGTTGAGCGTCCAACTTCGGCTCAGGTCATAATCTCATGTTTGTGGATTCGAGCCCCACATTGGATTCTGACAGCACAGATCCTGGAGCCTGCTTTGGATTCAGTGTCTCCCTATTTCTCTGCCCCACCCAGCTCATGCTCTGTCTCTTTCTGTCAAAAAATAAAATAATATGTTAAAAAATAAAAAATAAAAAGATTGTCTCTCTCTCTCTCCCTTTGCCCCTCCCACACTTTCATGCATGCAGATTCTCTCTTTCTCTTTAAACTAAACAAAAAAACCATTTTTTTTTAATTTAAAAAATAGAGAAGGAATTCAAGAGGAGGAGGAGGTTTGTGGTCTTTTGATAATTAAGTTTTGGACATGATGAATTTGAGCTGCTTTCAGATATGTAGAATAGTTGTCCAGAGTGTGTATATAAATGTGTATATAAGTGTGGAGAGAGAAACCTGAATCGCAGATACATATTTGAGGATCTAGAATGGACTAGTTGCCATGGATATTGATTCAGCTTCTCCACTGCTCCTTCTCCCGCCACAGCCAAGGCCACAGGCAACTGTTTCAGTAGTATGTGATATTTTTTTCAACCAGTTTCCATCTCTTAACCTCCTACTTCGAACCTATCCACTTTGGTTTAGTGTATATTTGTTTTCTAATACCTTAACTCTGTATTTCCATTATGGAAAACTTTTCTTTTTCTCCTTCTGAATGCCCAGCTTCCATTCACTCGAACAGCTTTCGGGTTTTGCTGGTGGTTCCACTTCTCCCCTGTACTCTAATCCCACGTGGTTTCAGTGATACTGACTCCACCCATCATGCAGTAGATGATCAATCAAAGTGTCCTGGTCATAGTGACCAGCTCAAGGGTAAGCGATTGGCAATATGATCACATTAGGAAAAGAGAGAGACAGAGAGAGAGAGAGAGAGAGAGAGAGAGAGAGAGAGAGGGAGGGAGGGAGATGCCATAACACTTTTGAGATTTCCAGCACAAACTTCAGTTTTCCCTCTGAATGCAAATGTAAAAGAATATAGGGACAGTATTTCTACAGCAATCTTATAACCACAAGGAATTTGAGAAACAAGCCAATACTGATAGGACACCTGAGAAATGAAGAAAATGTGGATTTTGGTGATCTTATCTGGGTTCTGCCTTTTAATTGGGGAATTTAACCCATTAACAATGATTGTGGTTAGTGTTTCTTCCTGTTGAATGTGTTTATTTTTATTTCTATTCTGCTAGTAAAGCAGTTCTCAGATACGTATGTTTGACTCCATCCCAGAGATTCTAATTTATTTGGTCTGGGGTATGTACTGGGCATTAGTATTTTTTAACTCCTCCCCCCTCAACTCCCTATTCCCTGCAACCTGCCACCAAGTCCTTTTAATGCTTAACTGGGTTTTGAGAACTAAAAAATCAATAGTCATTCTTGATTTTTGTTTGTTTTTTAAACTGTTTTATTATAAAATGGCACAAGTAGAGAAATACAACACACTGGAAATAAGAACAGAAAACAAAGAAAACTTAAAAATTTTACATTGAGAAATGGAAGATTACCAATACCCCAGGAGCCTCCTGCATGATCCATCCCAATGTATCCTAAATCTCCTTAAACAGATATCTTCCTGGCAATATCTAGACGTACACTGCACCTGTACCTCCCCTGGGACAATTCAAGCCATAGCATACCTTCAGGCCTTTTCCTATCTTGACTCCAATGTTGAAATCTTATGAAATTCTACTCATTTATTTATTTAGATATAGCCACAAGTTTTAATGATTTTTTTTTGGTTTTGGATACCATGTTTCTTATACCCATCACTTATTTTCTCTAGACTTTGCAGTGTTGGAAGCTGGAGTCCAAATGAGAATCCGTCTTCTTACTTCAGGAGCTAATTCAGGAGATTCGAAAAGATAGGGGGCACACCTACTGCCAGACCAGGTTGCTTATATTCTATCCTGTGTGGTAACTCAATGTTCTCTGCGGCACTGCTCATCTTCTTCTGCACCCTTGGTTACTCTGTAGTGTCCTACCCTGGACAGCCACCCACATGGCTGTTGGGGGCAGGCTTTGGGGTCAACCTTTCCTCTTCATTCCCAACCTCAGCCCCTATTGTTATGGAGGCCTTGTTAAGAGAGGCTCTGCTTCCCCAGTCAGGTCAACCTTCAAATACAGAGCCTTCCCTGGGAGAAGTATTTATTCTCTTGTTCAACAAAATAGTCTTGAAGTCTTTATTTCAGAAACTTTATCCTTCTGGAGCTGCCAGCCAGAAGGGGATGTCTGATCCAGCCAGACTAAATGCAGCGCTGTATTTAATTACCTCAAGGACTGCCTTGGGAGACCTCTTTCATTCTTCATGTTTGTTTCCTCTAATCTTGGATTTTCCCCAGGCTCCCTTGGGAAGAAGTGCCTTCCCTTCTGAGTGTTCAGCATCAAGTTTCTCTACCTTGGTTTTACCATTGATTTGAACCCTTATGTAGTCTGTCTTACAAGAATTTGTCACCATTTCTGATTTGCTGATAGGGTTCTTTCTTGTTTTTTAGCAATTATGGATCTATATGCAAAATTAGCATGTATATATAAATAGAAGATACATACAGTAGTCCCCCGTACCCACAGGGTGTATGTTCCAACACCCCCAGTGAATGCCTAAAACCACGGATAGTACCAAACCCTGTATATACTATGATTTTTCCTACATAAACATACCTATGGTACAGTTTAATTTATAAATTAGGCACAGTGAGGGGTGCCTGGGTGGCTTGGTCCGTTAAGCATCCGAGTCTTGATTCAGGCTCACGTGATGATCTCACAGTTGTGAGATTGAGCCTTACATCAGGCTCTGCTCTGGGCAGGGAACCTGCTTAAGATTCTTTCTTGCCCTGTCCCTCCACCCCTCCTACCACCCAAATTTTAAAAAAATAAATAAGGCACAGTGAGATTAAGAATAATAACAGGGGTGCCTGGGTGGCTCAGTCGGTTAAGCGTCCGACTTCGGCTCAGGTCATGATCTCACAGTTTGTGGGTTCGAGCCCTGCATCGGGCTCTGTGCTGACAGCTCAGAGCCTGCTTCAGATTCTGTTTCTCCCTCTCTCTCTGACCCTCCCCTGCTCGCACTGTCTCTCTCTGTCTCTCAAAACATAACTACAAAAACATTTTAAAATTCTTTTAAAAAAACAGAATAATAACAAAAAAGGGCACCTGGGTGGCTCAGTTGGTTAAGCATCCAACTTTGGCTTGGATCATGATTTCATGGTTCCTGAGTTCAAGCCCCATATCAGGCTCTCTGCCGTTAACACAGAGCCAACTTCAATCCTCTGTCCCTCTTTCTCTCTGCCCCTCCCCATGCTCTCTCTCTCCAAAATAAATAAACTTTAAAGGATAATAACAAGTAATAGAATAATTATAGTAATATACTGTAATAAAAGTTATGCAAATATGGTCTCTCTTAAAATATCTCTCATTGTCCAGTATCTACCCTTCTTGAGATAATGGGCGATGATGAAATGCCCACCTGATGAAATGAAGTGAGGTGTGTAATGTAGGCATGTGATGTAACATTTGGCAGAAGGAGGATCATCTGCTTCGGGGCTGTGGTTGACCCCAAGGGTTGCTAAAACAGTAGCAAGGAAAACACAGAAAATGAGGGACTACCGTATTTTCTATCATTTTAGTGGAATTTTGGCATGTGGGATGCGGATACCTGAGCTGAGGAAATAGATCGGCATCAGATGGCATCTCACAGGGAATAGCAATATTTTCTGCCTCTAAATTTGGACCCCACTGCAAACAAGAGTATACTTACAGTTACTTGTATTTTAGCTAATGTTTGGTTCGTTAAAAGTTACAGATTTAAAAACCTAGTTTTCCCTAAGTCTTTAACACACAACCCACAGATCATGTTATTGTGTTTATAAGTCTAGCTATCTCTTATATAAAGTTAACAACTGACAGATTTTTATTTGTTCTTAGATAAATGCTAAATTAGCTTGTAAATTTGACATAGTAAATTCTCCTAAATATTTAACATCATTTACAAAGTTGATTAATAACATTCCCGCAGCGTTGGCATTTTTAACCACAATTGCAAATTTGATTCTGTTCAGTGCTTCAAATGTCTGACAAGGCAGACTTATAAATGTAACAAACAGAATTGCTAAGCACTGAAACACTATTTACAAACCTATTAAGTCTAAAATTATTTACTAATCCGGAAGTTTCTACACATTCTGTAGCAATTCTAAATCAATCAAATTCTCTTAAGTATTCTTAATTAAAGTCACAAATCTTATATCAATCCAACTCTTACCCCAACTTTTAGACTTTACCTGCAGTGAGAGGAAAACCAGGCACAAGTATGTTTATTGGTCTTGCTTGAAATTTATGTCCACAAATCTTCAGTAAGCCTCCAGCGCTGCCCCTCTAATATTACATTGCCTTAGGGGTGCCTGGGTGGCTCAGTCGGTTGAGCATCTGACTTTGGCTCAGGTGATGATCTCACAGTTCGTGGGTTCAAGCCCTGCTTTGGGCTCTGTGCTGACAGCTTGGAGCCTGGAGCCTGCTTCAGATTCTGTGTCTCCCCTTCTCTCTGCTTCTCCTCCACTTGCGCTGTTTCTGTCTCTCAAAAATAAAAAACATTAAAAAAATATTACGTTTCCTTAATATGTTTTTCTGGATAGTTTTTTTTTTTTTGAGAAAGAGGAGGAGGATGATCATTTATTATCCTTTTATAATTTTTAATTATTATTTTTCATTGTGGTATACACATGATATGAAATTTACCATTGTAACCATTTTTGAGTGTCCCCAGATCACTTTTCACAACTGGTCTCTCCCTACTCTGAGCGGATGATCTCACTTATTATTCAATTGCGGATATAAGGTGCAATTAGAGAAGAATGGTCTCTTTTTTTTCCCTACAACCTGCTGCACTGTGGGCATTTAGTCTGCTTCCTCTCCTCTTACAGTGGGAGAATGGTCCCTGGCCTTCTCTAGGTCAATCCCCCCACCCAAGCCTTCAATCCTGTCCTTCCCACCTCAAGGACTCCCCTCCCAACATTATTCCCAACTTCTTCCCCTCCTGGACTGTTCCCTCTACTCCATCCTTTCATCAACATTCAAAAGTGCCGTCTTTAAAACTGCAAATAAAGGAGTGCCTGGGTGGCTCAGTCTGACTTCTGCTCAGGTCATGATCTCACAGTTCATGGGTTTGAGCCCACTCCTCAGGCCCTGTGCTGACAGCTCAGAGCCTGGAGCCTGCTTCCGATTCTGTCTCTCTCCCTCTGCCTCTCCCTAACTTGAGCTCTGTCTCTGTCTCTCTCTTCTCAAAAATAAATAAACATTAAAACCGTTTTCTTTGGCTTACCATCTCCTTTTAGCTCTTACTCCATCATAGGAAAAGTTTTTTCAGAGCGCTGTCTACACTTGCTTTCTCCATTGCCTTACCTCACATTTTCCCATTCTGTCTTCACTGTCCAGGCTTCATGCTTTCAAGGTCCCCACTTAGGCCACCCTCTGCCATGCCCCTCCCCAGACTTCATCCAAGACATCTAGAACTTCAGAATTCCCCATTTATCTCCCCTGAACTGGTTCCCAGGGCCCCTGAGGGGCTGTTCCCCAATAAATGCAGTGTACACACCTCTCTACCTGACAGATGGCTATTTGTTGGGGTGCAGAGTTGGGGAAGGGTGTGCAGGTGGAGCTTGGATGTTCAGTCTGGAGGTAGGGAAAAAAAGCCGGGAGAAGGTCAGGGGACCAGCTCTCTCACCATCAGTTCCTTCTGGGGAGAAGCTCAAGGAATCAGATGATTCTAAATTTGAACCTCGCCTTTGTAAGATTTAATAAATGGAAGCAGAGATGAGAGGAAAGAGACCAAGTTATGGAGTCAAGAAAGCCTTTATTGGGATCTGCGATTCCCGGGCAAGGTTCCGTGACTCCATGAGTGGGGAGTCAGGGAAGTCACACCTGGTATGGGAGGGGCGAGGTATTTTATGGGTGAAAGACTTCCATTCTGGTCCTGGGAGGGCAGACCACCAAATAAGGGCACTTTAGGGATGTGGCGGGATGGGATAGGTTGCCTCCTCTGTCAGGGTGATGGGAAGCTGGGGCTTCATGATTGGCTGTTTTCAAACTGGCTCAGGACATTCCAGGTCTGCAGCTGAGGGGTGGGGGTTGTCAGTGCACGGTGTTTTTCTCCAACCCACAGCGAAATGGCCGCTCGGTCACCATCTTAAGGTAACTCTTACATTCTGACCTTTTTGGTGTTATGGGGTGGCATCAGGTCTCCGGCTACTTCCTGCTGGTCGGAATGAGAGAGTACTGGTGAACCAGCAGCAGGTGGGTAGTGGCACGGTTGGTGAATCTGGATACCAGTTCCTGTAAAAAGTTGGAAAAACATGGGGCGCCTGGGGGGCTCAGTCAGTTAAGCCTCCGGCTTGGGCTCAGGTCAGATCTCACGTTTGTGGGTTCGAGCCCCGCGTCAGGCTCTGTGCTGACAGCCAGCTCAGAGCCTGGAGCCTGCTTCCGGTTCTGTTTCTCCTTCTCTCTCTGCCCCTCCCCCTCTCATGCTCTGTCTCTCTCTGTCTCAAAAATAAATAAAACATTAAAAAAAATTTAAAAAAAAGAAAAGAAAAGAAAAT
>NC_043707.1:17949986-18022982 GCF_006229205.1 Suricata suricatta
AAAAAAAAAAAAAAAGTTGGAAAAACAGCAGAGCAGACACAGCCCCAGAAGGGCTATGAGGAGTAATGAGATTATGGGTTGGGCCAGGGTGGACAAGAGGCTAATTAATCATGGAGACCAGTTGAAGAGGCTTTCATACCAATTTTGGTTTTTGGCTCCTTACTTTTGCCCTTTCTTGTAGATGGCTGCAAACCACGGCTAAGATATCTTGTACAATTCATGAGCTATTGGCATAGAAGCAACATTGTTCCCCTAAAGCCTGGCATAGCCCTCCTTGGTGCAATGGTAATAAGTCTAACCCTCGCCTGTTTAGTAACACCATTTCAGCTAAAGAATCCAAGGAGTGTTGTAAATGACTAATAGAGCTTTCTAGCTTGGCTAGATCAGCGTCAATGGCCTTAATTAATGCTTCCTTTAGATGGGGCCTGATCATGCTGAAGCATTTTTAAGGAACGAAACAAATTATAACTCTGATGTGAGGTTAGGAATAATGGGAGGGGGTCTCCCAAAGAATTTTATAAGGAGTAAGGCCTAGGGTTTAAAGGGAATTTTACCCTGTAAAGGGCCTAGGGAAGGAGAGTTTACTCAATCTCCACCAGTCTCCATGGTTAATTTGGTGAGGGACTCTTTTAGGGTTTCTAATATCTGGTGCTGCCTGGTTTACAAAAGTAAGAATGACAGCAGATTTGTTTCCTGGTTTTTCAGGATCCTTGGGCATATAAGTGCGATATGCCTGTATGATTCTTTTTCTGTTGTACATTACAAACCTTAGCCAAATTGGTAGTCTGGCGGTAGAGGTGTAGGCTCCCCTTACCTTCTGCCATGTTGAGATCCCATGCCCAGATTAGAGGCAATTAATACCAACAGAACATCCTATCCATTAAGAGGAAGGTGAGCATAATCAGGAACTTTTGCTGTTTTCCCCGCTTTCTGTGGCAACACTTGCCAGTCCGATGGCAAAGAGACAGGACAGTTTAACTCATTGAACTGGTGATGCATTGTTGAAACATAGTTTTTCTCTCTAAAAAACCTCATTTTTAGATAGCCAAATTGAGACCAATGCCTTTGTGGAACGAGTTCAGTCTTAACAACCTTGGCCTGATTATTTATATAAGCTCAGCAAGAATAAGGATTGTTCATGAGGATTTTATAAGGCTTGCTTTGCTGGGTCCTTTTATAAGGAATCTCCAGGTTGAACTTTTAGTAGCCACTCTGGGCCAGAAGCCACGCCAAGCACTTTACACCAGACAGGCCTGCAATACCTGTTGAGTTGGGCCAATTCCTCTTCCCGAGGTTCCCAAGATATATATGCTGAGGTCCCTGCACCTGCCAGGAATGACCTTCTTTACTCACCTGGGGAGGCTGCTGGGAACTCTGTGAGCAAGGTATCCAGCCAACACGGAGCTTTATGGCTCCATGTTTCATAAAGTCAATCTTAGTTCCTTAAAGCTGTTAGGTCATATCTGAGTCTATGCATGACTCAAATAGGACATTCCAGTCAAAGCTTCGGTAAAATAAACAGTATTTCTAATAGTGTCCTGCTATAAAATGAACAGATTCTTATTGAACTTATGCAAACAATTGTAATTGCCATGGAAAGAGAATACTCATTGTGAGTTTTTGAATTTCAGACGGTGTAAGAAGAGAGAAAAGGTAAATGCTCTAGATTACAAAAAACATTTCTGAATATCACAGATTTTTCTAGTTCTTGTTCAGGTTCAATGCAGCTTCTAGTTCTGGAGGTTTCTATCCATTATCACCCCGGGCAGAGGGAGAGGAACCTGTTGCCTGAGGCTACTTATGCAGATTGGCTTCTCCCCACCCAGTGGATGTGGGCTAAATCTTTAAAGCATTCAGGGTGCTCAGGAAGGAGCGGCTACCCTTATTGGCTCTCTGGTTGCCCTGGGCAATGGGGCTGTCTTAAAGGGTTTCATCTTCCGGCCATCCAACGTTGAAGGCTGACCATTCATTCCTGGAAAAGACAGAACTTTTTCTTTACTTTAAGCCTTAATCCGCCCGCCAGCTCTTTCCCTAACATCTTTGAAATGCTCCAAGGCTAAAGTCAAGGGGTAGTTTGAGTCTGTCCCATAGCATCAGTCCAACCAAACCAAGACTTCACAATCAACAAATCTAGGACAAAGAACATGGGAACCAGGCCTTCTGGCCAATGGAAGCAAAACCGAGAGTGAGAGGACGGCCTTAGAGCGTGCTGCGGGTTCTCATTGGGCTCTTGGATAATTTCCGGGAGGTTATTAAAATTAACAGACTTATTTGAGGCTGCTCACATGCTTGCCAACAAGCATTGGATCATCTGATCCCATCGCCTGTGGCCAGTTCCCTGTTGCCGGTAATTCCAAATAGGGTCGGCTGCCGGTATGGCCTTTGCCCCAATAGGTATTGTGGGATTGGTAATATGAATCTGGTCTGTGTGGTCGCGAGCAGCTGTCTGGATTCGTTTCCTTTCCTTTGAGGTTAAGGTAGAGGTCAGGATTACATGGATATCATGCCAGGTGAGATCATATGCTTGGGCCAAATATTGGAATTCCTTAATGTATCATGAGGGGTCTGAGGAGAATGACCCCAAGCACTTTTCTATGGCCAACAGATCTTGTAGGGAAATGGCATATGAACTCTAACAAGCCCCTCCGCGCCCGCCACTTCCCTGAAAGGTAAGATGACCACTGCGGGGGGGGGGGGGGGGGGGGGGGCATTTTAAGACTGTTGATGAGTGTGGGTTCGAGAGGCGATAGGAAGGGTGGGAGGGGCAGACGTGGCAGGAAGGGTGGGGCTTGGAGAGGAGGAGGAGGAGGAGGAGATGCCGGAGGAGCGGGTGGAGGGGGAGGGAGAGTGAGTGCCAGAGTTATAGGGAGGTTATTTGGTTATAGGAAGGAGGGGCAGTGAGGTATCTAGGGGATCGGAGACAGGAGAAAGGATGGGAAGGGCTCCAGGGGCAGGGGTTGTGGGTCACGAGCTAAGAACAAAGGTCAGGGCGAGAGCGCAGATCCCAAAAAGCCATAACATATAGCATCCCATTCCATTTTGCCTGCCTCCAACAGAAATTATCTAAATCAGTAAGAATTTGGAAATTGAGGGGCGCCTGGGTGGCTCAGTCGGTTAAGCAGCCGGCTTCAGCTCAGGTCATGATCTCACAGTTCGAGAGTTCAAGTGCCGCAGCGGGCTCTGTGCTGACAGCTAGCTCAGAGCCTGGAGCCTGCTTCAGATTCTGTGTCTCCCTCTCTCTCTGACCCTCCCCTGCTCACACTATCTCTGTCTCTCAAAAATAAATAAAAATCATTAAAAATTAAAAAAAAAAAGAAAAGAAAAAAAAAAGAATTTGGAAATCGAGCGACCCTACTGGGGGCCATTGGGATTGGTGGTCCAGCTTGTAGAGGGGCCATACCACTGTACGGAGGCATATTAGGCAGTTGCAGCAAAGGTCACCAGCGTAACCAGGAAGCCAGAAGTTCTTTAGAAGGCATTTAAGGGGTGAGCACACGATCTGTGTGTTCTGGCATAGATTGGGAAGTTCCCATAATATCCGGCCTAAAGTCTCGGGACTGAATTAGGCGTCCCTGTGTTCAGGCTTGAGACTCGGAATGGACGGTTGGCTCATCCTAGGGTTGGGGATGTCTCTCTAACCCAGGAGGCCAGAGTGGATATAGCCGCTGGGACTATATACCGCCGGAGTAGCCCCTGGGGCTACAGCGGAGGGGTTGTCCTGATGCTGCCGCGATTTCAGACAGGATCCCCAACGGAGGCTTGGGTAATTGGGGAATTTCCCCAATTAGTTGGTGGGGTAGAATTCAGATCCTGGACCAGAAGCTCCACAGGAGGTCCCTGGCCTGGCGGGGCAGTTTCCATTTCGGCACTAAGGCGAGATCCCCGAATTGGGAAGGGGAGAGCTCAGCTAGAAGCCAGCTGCTGAGCTGCTATCTCCTTCCGGGTTTCGGCACCAAATGTAAGATTTAATAGATGGAGGCAGAGATGAGAGGAAAGAAAGAGACCAAGTTATGGAGCCAAGAAAGCCTTTATTGGGATCTGTGATTCTTGGGTGAGGTTCCATGACTCCGTGAGTGGGGGGGGGGAGTCAGGGAAGTCGTGCCTGGGACGGGAGGGGCGAGGTATTTTACAGGTGAAAAAATTCCAGTCAGGTCCTGGGAGGGCAGACCACTAAATAAAGGCACTTTAGGGACAGGGACGTGGCGGGATGGGATAGGTTGCTCCACTGTCAGGGTGATGGGAAGCTGGGGCTTCATGATTGGCTGTTTTCAAACTGGCATGGGACATTCCAGGTCTGCAGGTGAAGGGTGGGGGTTGTCGGTGCATAGTGTTTTTCTCCAACCCACAGCAAAATGGCCGCTCGGTCGCCATCTTAAGGTAACTCTTACAGCCTTCTAATATATGATGAATATCTATGTGCCAAGGTAGGAAGATCATATTTTACTTACCAGTTTGCTCAATTGATAACATTTAAATATTTAGACATATGTTGTGTAGATCTTCACTGGTACTTTTTTTTAATGTTTATTTATTATTTGAGAGACAGAGACAGAATGTGAGTGGGGGAGGGGCAGGGAGAGAGGGAGACATAGCAGCCTCCTGGCTCTGAGCTGTCAGCACAGAAGCTGATGGGGCGCTCGAACCCATGGATTGTGAGATTATGACCTGAGCCAAAGCCAGACATTTAACTGACTGAGCCACCCAGGTGCCCCTTCTTTGGTACTTTTGATCCCACTCCAGTCAAATTTTTCCAAGGGACAGCCACTGATGACCTTGTTAGCCAATCCAATGGCCCGGTCTCCGCCTTCATCTTTCGCAACACATTGGATCATTTCACGCAATTAATTACTTCCTTTTGAGTTCCCAGTCACCCCTGCTCCCTCTCAGATCTTTTCTTTGTTCCTCTTGCCCTTCCCACTTGCCCTAAATACTGAGGTTCAGGCCTCAGACCTCAGCACTGAGGTCCTTTCCTTCTGGCCTCCTAGGTCTTTGTAAATGCCATCTACTAACTGTTGACACGCTTCCAGTGCCTACTCACCATCTCTACTTCGGTAGCCAAGAGGCACCCCACATTTTACAGGTCCAAGCTAGAATTCTTGGTGTCTCCTCAACGTACACGTCCCTCAGCCCACCCCACCCCCAGTGTCTTCCCACCATCCACCCTGCAGTGATGTTCCAACCCCTAGAGAGTCCTTAACTTCCCATTGCCTCACATCCCAAACTCAGCCGATCCATAGTTTAGTTCTTTGGCCCCACCTTCTAAGCAGATCTCCCAAATACTCACTTCTCTCCATTCACACCATACCATTTTCTTCCAAGCCAATATCACCTTCCCCCTGGACTCCTTAATGGGGCCTCTTAATTGGCCTGCCTGCTTCCACTTGTACCCCCTCCTTGCTGCAGCCCTCCCTCATCCCTGTGGGCTTTGAAAGTATAAAACCCATCATACTATACTCTTCCTCGAAACCTCCAATGACTTCCCTTCAGATTACAAATAAAATCCAGACTCTTCCCATGGTTGTCAGGCCTGGCACCTGCTTTGCTTTTTACCTCTGCTCCCCATCACTCGCTCAGTTCCAGCCATAGTGGTTGCCTTGCAGACCCGGAACATACCAGCCTCATTTCTGCCTCTCTGTTTCCTGTGCATGGACTGCTTTGAATCTACCTGATTTGCTCCTTCGTACATTTTTGATGTCAGCTCAAATCCTTCCTCAGAGCAGTCTCAGATCTAAAGTGCACCCCCTTTCATGTCTATCCCTTAGCCAGGTTTCTTTTGTTCCCAGATTTTTTAAAGTCGTATCATTGAAGCCTTGGTATATTTGTTTGTTTTCCGTGCCCTTCTGTGATTGGAGCTTATGCTCTGTTAAGGCAGGGACCCCATCTGTTTTCTGATCCCTGTATGGCCAGTACCTAGAATAGTGTGATCATTCAATTAATACATTTCAAAATCAGTGCACATTAAATATGTAAAATTCTTTCAAGTGTTCCACACACCTTACATACTATGTAGAATCCACAGGTGATCACAAAGACTATAAACACTCCTGAATGGGCACCCAGGTGGCTCAGTCGGTTGAGTGGACTTCAGCGCAGGTAATCTTTTGGTTTGCGAGTTCGAGCCCTACATCAGGCTCTGTGCTGACAGCCTGTCACTTTGGATCCTTTGTCCCCCCTTCTCTTCCTCCCCTGCTCATGCTGTGAAGATTAAATTTTAATTTAAAAAGTTTAAAAATTAAATAAACACTGCTGAACCTAATGAAAGTATTAATACCACAGGTTTAGTTTATTTGCCTATCATTTATACACCTGTTCGCACACTTTGCCACATTTGTCAAGCTACTTCTCTACCAAGAAAGCAGAATTACCATCTCAGGTCACCTGAGGGTACAAAATCAGGAACTTTAGCTGGAGATTAGTGACTGCAGCGAGGAACGGGGAATATGGTTTCAGCCCCCATTTATATGATCTTGACCTTGTCTCATAGTTAAACTGTACCTGATGCTAGATATCAAGCCCATCTCTCTCACTAGGACTTTTTAAGTTTATTTGTTTACTTAGAGAGAGAGAACACGGAAGCCAGGGAGAGACAGGAAGAGAGAGAGAGAGAATCCCAAGGAGCCTCCATGCTGTCAGTGCAGAGCCAGACACAGGACTCAATCTCACGCACTGTGAGATCATGAACTGAGTCAAAATCAAGAGCTGGATGCTTAACTGAGCTACCCAGGTGCCCCTCTCACTTAGAATGTAATAGAAAATTCACAACGTAAGCATCATTTATTTTTCACATTTAGCCGATTTTTAAAAAATCGTATCCTCCCTACCACTCTTTCTTTTTACATTTGTAAAGCTGAAATTCTGTAACTTTTTTCTGAATGTTTATCTGTTTTTGGGAGAGAAGGAGAGACAACACAAGCAGTGCAGGGGCCGAGAGAGAGGGAGACACAGAATCCAAAGCAGGCTCCAGGCTCGGAGCTGTCAGCACAGAAGCCAATGCGGGCTCGAACTCATGAACCGCGAGATCATGACCTGAGCCAAAATCAAGAGTCAGACCCTTGACTGACTGAGCCACCCAGGCACCCCTGGAATCTGTAACTTTTTCCTATCTTGTTCTTATTTGTAGGATTCTGTGGCTTCTTTATATCTTACTTTTCCAATTGCGTAATCACTAATGATTCCATAGACATTCCCTTTGCTGACATTCAGAGAAAACTATTGCTCTTTGTGTACTTATTTTGTAAACTTCTAGAACTCTTAATTATTTCTGATTGGTTTTGGATGATTCTCCTTGGTTTCAGGCAAAGAAAGATAATTATTATTTTCTTATTTCCAATAGCTGCACTGTGTTTAGTCTCCATGGTTTTTGTGGGATTTTTTGCTTTTTGTTTTTTGTTTTTTTGCTTTCTCCTTGAGCTTCCAGAAAAACGTCAAATGATAGTGGTAGTTCACATCCTGGTTTTGTTTCCGACTTTGAAGAGACAACTTGGTGTTTTAAGTGTGATGTTGACTGTTGATCTGAGGTTCTTTTATCATCTATTCCTTAATTCATTACATATTTATTGGTCCCCATCCAAGTACTTCAGATTTGGCAGTATGTAGGGCACTGACTGCCTTGGGGGAAAGCACTTTCGATGGCGCGGTGCCAGCAAAAGCCAGATTGCAGTGGTTTGCAGAGAGGCATATGACAACGGAAACCTTTTTCTTTACTGTATGCCAATGGTTTTCATCAGGAAGGGACGCTGAATTCTTTTTAAATATGTCTTCGACATTAGTGAAATGACGTCATTTTTTTCTTATCTGACCTCTTGGCATGACTTAACATCTTAATATATTTTCATTCATTCAAGAAATATCTGGATGCATACTATAAGGTGGACATTCTTCTATTATTGTAATATTAAATTTGTAATTTTTATAACATGTTGTAGGGCTTTGTGATATCTTTAACATTCATTTGTAAATATTGAACAGCTTTTACAATACAAGGATAAATTATTCTTAGCTGTGGAATGTTATTCTTTAATTTAAAAAAATTTTTAACATTTATTCATATTTTTGAGAGACAGAGAGAGGGGGAGAGGGCAGAGAGAGAGAGAGAGAGAGAGAGAGAAATCTGAAGCGGGCTCCAGGCTTTGAGCTGTTAGCACAGAGCCCAACCTGGGACTCATAAACCGTGAGATCAAGACCTGATCTGAATTCAGATGCTTAAATGACTGAGATGCCCCATTCTTTAATTGTTTTATGTGATTCGTTAAGTTTTAGCCACTAAATCAAAGGATCTTATTATTGAGAATCCCCAAAACACAAAAGGATATAAAACCAGGAAGTTCACATCCAATTTCCCAGGACCCCAAGGGATATTCCCAGTTGACAGGCATTTCTGGTCCTTTGTCTCTTTTTCAATTTTAATCATTTTAATAAACTTTTAAAATTCATTCACAAGCATTTTCTGTAGGATTTGCACATCAGTATTCACAATCAAGGTCCAGATGTCGCAGTAAGAGAGCCTCGCCAGCTCCACATCAGGTTGGCCTCTCCTGCTAAATGACACTTTGTTGCAGTTCTTGACCCTCTGTTCTGTCTGGGCACCCTGACCTCCGCTCCAGCCATGAGCATGCTGGGTGCTGTGCATGAGTAGCCAAGGTTCATTTGTTCAAAAAGGATTTGTCGGGGCGCCTGGGTGGCTCAGTCGGTTAAGCCTCCGGCTTCGGCTCAGGTCAGATCTCACGTTCGTGGGTTCAAGCCCCGCATCAGGCTCTGTGCTGACAGTTAGCTCAGAGCCTGGAGCCTGCTTCCGGTTCTGTGTCTCCTTCTCTCTCTGCCCCTCCCCCTCTCATGCTCTGTCTCTCTCTGTATCAAAAATAAATAAAACAAAAAATTTTTAAAAAAGGATTTGTCAAGCACTCATCTGACTCTGTGGAACTTACCTTCTAGGCAACGGACAAATAATAAAAGAAATCAGTGAAATGTGTGGGATGTTAGATGGGGATAAGAGGTATGGAGAAAAACTACAGGTAAGGGGCATGCGGAGACAGAGGGCACCGCAACGATCACGGGAAGGAAGGTCCTGCATGGGGAGGTAGAAGGTACCACTACAAGAAAACTCTGACAGGAGTGAGAATAAATGCTGTCCAACTACTTACCGCAACATCCATAAATCTTGCAGATACCGTGCGGGACAAAAGAAACAAGGTGTATGAGAGTGCATTACTGTGTGTCTCCATTCAGAGAGCAAAACAGGCAACGCGGATCTACCCTCTACAAGTCAGGACAGCATTTCCTGTGGAGGAGAGAGGAAGACAGTGGGAATTCTGGAATTGTTCTGTTTCTTTTTTTCTTTTTAATTTTTTAACGTTTATTTATTTTTAAGAGAGAGAGAGACCACAGATGAGACAGGGGCAGAGCGAGAGAGGCCGAGGATCTGAAGCAGGGCTCAAACCCACTAACTGTGAGATCATGACCTGAGCTGAAATCAAGAATCAGCCGCTTAACCGACTGGGCCACCCAGCTTCTGCTCCATTCTATTCTGTTTCTTGATCCGGGGGTTGTTAACACTCATGGGTTCGGTTTGTGAAAATTCATCAAACCGAACATTTGTAATGTGTGCATTTCCTCTATGAATATTACACATCACTAGTTTCATTACTTATTTTTTAAATTCAAAATTAACTGCCTTATGGTAGATGACACACTCACCACAGTGACCCTCCTTGAAATCTGATGCTTGTCTTATTTCCCCAGTGCCCGACACACTGGAGGGATTCAGCGTGTGTGTGTGTGTGTGTGTGTGTGTGTGTGTGTGTGAACAAATGCATCGCTATAATCGCTAAAGGGTTTTGTCTTTAGTCTCCCCTTAATCACCTGATCGCCTTGGGAAAACTGAAACAGAATCTGCTTTTACTGTCACTTCCGTGTTTTGAGAACAAAAATCACTTCTGCCTCCCCTCTGCTCATAAGAGAATAATAAACGCGTTCAATAGACGTTCCAACACTTCCAGGATTTAGAGTCAGGAGAATGAGTAAAACCAGGATGAAGCATGTGTCCGACCGGATTTGGCAACATGTAGGTTCTCGGTAGTGGAGGTAGTTTTACTCCTGGGGAGGCTGCAGACGCGATCGCGGAGATGCGGGATGCGGACAAGGGGAAACGGAGAATGCGGACCGATTTCTAATTCCTTGACTCCAAAAGTCAGGAGAGAATTAGGTGCGGTTGGCAATTCCTTTTTTGTGTGAGTGTTTATCATCAAAGTTGAGAAAGACTAGAACGTACTCATTACCTAACGGCCGGGGTGGGGGGTGGTACATCGGTCGACAGCGCTCATTTTGTGCGCTTACTTCTGCACACGATCTTTTCGTCATTCTTGTATTCCGTAACTGCTTGACTAGGAACCTGTTGTGCCCGTGGCAACAGAACAGGGAGTCAGCTAGACACGCTCTCTGCCCCGTGCAGCTTACAAAGGGGGTACAGCTGCAAGGAAGGTAAACCGTCAAGAAAGGTTGCTGTGAGAGCAAACTCGTCCTAGGCAGGAGCATGGAAGGGTAGCACCAGGTAGGAGTGAGATATGTTCCTTCTTGTTGTTGTTGTTGTTGTTGTTGTTGTTGTAAGTCTTTGAAATCTAGGGTGTTATACTCCTAGCTCCACTGACTAGAGGGTGGGGGGCTGAAGGCAGGTCATTCCTGGCACTTGGGGCTGTGAGACCTCAGAGACACCTAACTCAGCAGCCTTCCAAACCCAGCACTTGTGCAGGGTGAGTAGGGAGCCCTGTAAATCAGACGCATTGAGGGCCACCTAGGTGACTCAGCTGGTTAAGCGACTGACTCTTGATTTTGGCTCAGGTCATGATCTCATGGTTTCATGGGTTCAAGCGCCATGTTGGGCTCCTCGCACTGGCCTTATGGAGCTAGGTTGGGATTCTCCCTCTTCCTCTCTCTGTGCTGCTCTCCCTCTCTCCCACTCTCTCTCTCTCTCTGTTTCTCTCAAAAATAAATAAATAAACTTAAAAAATGTTAAAAACAGGACTACACGGAATTCTAAGTATCACATAGGAGATATATCACATCTTCACACGGATCAGTAAGTCAGTGTAGAAGGTGAAGACTACAGAGTTGCCCAGAGTGTCCCCTGAAGAAAATCTTGAGGGAGAGGCCTTACTGGAGACCCCATGCTGTCAGGTTTCCCTCAGCATCAGTACAGATTTTTGTTTCTTTAGTTGAACCTAAGTGGACGTCATTGGTTTGCATTTAGGTGCTTTGTATTAAAGCCATTTGTATAATTATCAGCTTAATGGGATCCTCCCAGCACGGGAGGTTTGCAGACTGAGACCAGTGGAGGCGATGGCGCGCCCACATTTCCCACCTCGTGCTCAGTCTTCATGAAGTGATGAGTTTTTCCTCCTTGGGCTCTCTCTCCTTACCTCTCACTTTTTTTTTTTTTTAAGTTTTACTTATTTATTTTGAAAGGGAAAGAGAAAGTGGGAGGAGCAGAGAGACCCTGTCTCTCACTTTTTATTCAGAAAGTGGGTAATCAAAACCTCAGTAAGTGTTGGGGTGCCTGGGTGGCTATCAGTTAAGCATCCGACTTCGACTCAGGTCATGGTCTCACAGTCTATGAGTTCAAGCCCCATGTTGGTCTCTGTGCTGATAGCTCAGAGCCTGGAGCCTGCTTCAAATTCTGTATCTCCCTCTCTGTTCCTGCCCTGCTCACACTCTGTCTCTCTCTCTTTCAAAAATAAATAAACATTTTTCAAAAATTTTGTTAACTCAGTAAGTGAAGCTCTGGGTGCCTGGGTGGCTCATTTGGTTGAGCATCTGACTCTTGGTTTCTGTTCAGGTCATTATCTTCTGGTTCTTGGGTTCAATCCCCACATAGAGGGCTCGGTGCTGACAGCATGGAGGCTGCTTGGGGTTCTCTCTCCCTCTCTTTCCATCCCTCCCTGCCTCTCTCAAAATAAATAAATAAGCTTTAAAAAATAAGTGTAATTCTATTGTAGTCAAAAGGTTGTGGATTATTATTTGTAATATTAATAAAAACATGGTCAAATTGTCTTTGCCCTCCCCCTGTATTCTCATAGGCTTTCTTGAGTAGGGAAGGAGGGGGTGAAATTAGTTAGCACCCAGGAGAGTCCCATATGGGCTCATGTCTCTTAGGTAAATATATGTCGCTGGCTGTGTTTGGGAGGGGAAAATGACAAAAAGTAGAGAATCACTAATATAGTGCAACCCCTTCATTTCTCAGGTGTGAAAACTGAGGCCCAAAGAGGTGATGTGATTTGCCTTAAGTCATGCAACCAGTGACAGTGCCAGGCCTAGAAGCCAGGGGTCCTGGCTCTCGCGACATTCCGCTGCCCAAGGAGTGGAACAGGTAGCTCCTGCTGGGGGCCGTGGGTCAGTCCACCCAGCCCACAGCTGCCTGGGCTTCCAACCAAGGAAGAAGCCAGAGCAGGGCTATGGTCGCTGAGTTGAGGTGCAAGGAACAATTCCAGGCTCTGGGACAAATAAGTGACATCCCAAGCGGTTCATTAGGACAGGGACTCAGTCACAGGAGCAAAGGGAGATGCCCTCACACCCTGGCACTGGTTGCAAGAGCCCAGGTGGAAACTGGGCCCTTAATTAAACCCAAAATAATAGCCATAGGGACTGAGTTCCTGACCCTTTCAGTCTCTCCAGATTAAGAAAAGAGCCCGCCCCACTGCTGAGAGCCATACAAGCCAGTCTAGGGGGAAAGTAGAATGCCTTCATGTGGTGGTCATGACATTGTGGTTCCAGAGGGTCCTTTTTTCTTGAATTAACCCAGATATTCACTCTATAACTCAGGGGATGGTTTTCTTAGCAGGGCTGCTGATTAGGACAGACACGGAGTCCTTGTCTGCATTTTACTTGGTCTTTCTGTGGTTTCCTTCCGCTGCCACCCGCACCCATCATTCGCTTTCATTCCATGCTCCGGCCCCTTTCCATCTTCCTGCCTTCCGCCCCTCTTGCTTATTGCCTATTTGGAGGCTTCCCTAACCCTCTGACTTGATGCTTGACGCCATCTTCACCTGATTCAGCGTCTTCCTCTGGCTCTACCTCTGTAGCGGACATTGTGTTGGCTTCTCCAACATCCTTAGAAGCAGCAATACAGTCTGGGGAATTAAAAAACCCTGGTCCACACACTGGCGCTGGCATCATGTTGATTTCTACTTCCAGACAATCCTGTCTCTGCACTACTTACTCCAGAATCGAAATCCCAGGAGTAAGCATCTAATCATCCAAGTTCATGGCTACCTCTTTGGACCTGGCTCCTGCTGCCTGCACAGTGGGAGTTTCGAGAGGAGGCAAGTGCCTTAAATTGGCCTCAGGTCAGACCTAATCCCAGTAATTCCCCCAGAGGAGGTCTGGCACTAATAAGAAGAGAAGGATTCTAGATCAATGCTGTTCAAATAGAATAGTAATGCAAGCCACACATATAATTTAAAATCTTCTAGTAACCACATTTAAAAAGGTGGGAGCAGGTGAAATTAATTTTGATGGTACATCTTATTTCACTCAATATTTCCAAACATCCATCATATCAGCATGGATTCAATATTTTAAAAATCATTAATAAGATATGTTCCCTTTTGGTTCTGTTGTTATAAGTCTTTGGAATCCAGGGTGTATTTTGATACTTGTAGCGCAACTCAATCTGGATGCTAAATTTTTATTGGAAATACTTGATGTTTATTTATATTTATGGTTGAAAGAGTCAAATCACATACCCAAGCTGTTCCAAGCATACTTAAAAGTTTTCCAATTACTGGATCAAGTACCAAAAATTAAAAAAAAAGGTTTCCATTAATATTCACTTCCACATTGACAAAATAAATTCATCTTTATTAAAACTATTGTTTGTAGCAAAAGCACATCAGGGTCAAAGTTAAGTCTGTCCAAGTTATGTCACTTCGTGGACTCATGTCAACACAGTACTATTAATGTGGGATGTAAGTTGGAAAGTAACTGTAAGTTCATCAATGCCAGCAAAATATTCTTCAAATTTTTCTTTGTAGGTTTTGCAGATAATTTACATAATGCTGGTGATTACAATTAAAAATCTTTTGGGGCACCTGGGTGGCTCACTTGGTTAAGCGGCTGACTTCAGCTTAGGTCATGATCTCATGATTTGTGAGTTTGAGACCTGCGTCAGGCTCTGTGCTCACAGCTCAGAGCCTGGAGCTTGCTTCAGATTTTGTGTCTCCCTCTCTCTCTGCCCTTCCCCTGCTCATGCTCATCTCTCTGTCTTTCAAAAATAAATAAATGTTTAAAAAATTTAAAAAATCTTTTGTATATATTCATATTATAAAATGTGTTAAATCATTCCATAAATCATTGATATCTATTCTAAGAGACTTCCATGTCAATGTAAATTCTTGTGGCCTTTTAGCCAGGTGACAAGTAAGCTTTTTGTTTCCTTAGAGCTTCAAATTTATCTCATTCATATATACCATAATATCAGTGAGAAACGATAAATCACACTTCCCTGTTTGGTCTTTGATTATTAAATATTGGGTAAAATTTTCTTTTCTTTCAAGCAAATCTTTTTTTTTTAAGTTTATGTATTTATTTTGGGAAAGAGAGAGAAAGCGTGAGTGGAGAAAGGGCTGAGAGAGAGAGAGACTCCCAAGCAGACTCTGCACTGACAATGCAAAGCCCAACGAGGGGCTTGAAATCAAGAACTATGACATCATAACCTAAGCCCAAGTCAGATGCATAACCAACTGAGCCACCCAGGCGCCCCCAAAACAGTAAATCTTTGTAAAACTCTTCTGTGGTCAAACCAAAGAACATAGATAAAGAGACAAGATCATCATATTTATTGCTTTCTATTCCTATCCATAAACTGGTGATTCACAGCATTTGAATATATACACTGAACAGTTTTAGCAGCTATCTCCATGACACTTTCCACAGAGTCTCTTCTGAAAATGAACACAAATATTTTCAATATATGTCATACGGTGGAAAGAAGCAATACGGGAAACATCAGTCTCCTGTTTTGAAATTACAATAAATCCAGATTTTTTTTATTACTGAACATAGCTGGAGGACCATCTGGCACGATAGCAACTAATTTTTTTTCATATCTAACTGAATATTTTCTTTGTCAGATGTATAAAACATTTTTTTAATCTGTGCCACAGTTTTTTTCTTTTTTAAAGGAATGAATTGACAGTGATTCTTCGTAAATTTGGGAGACCTTTAAAACTAAGACTCGAGGGGCACCTGGGTGGCTCAATTGGTTGGGCATCTGACTCTTGGTTTCAGCTCAGGTCATGGGGTTCAAGCCCCATATCAGGCTCTGTGCCGACAAAAATCCAAATCATTTTCTAGCAGGCCAAAATTATACTCTGATCTTGTTAAAAACTATTTTAAAACTTCTTTGTTCTGATTCCTATTTTGTCTTCAGGCAACTAATTTCATCAGTTTTTTTTTAAACATTTTATTTTATTTATTTTTATTTTAGAGAGAGAGCTAATGAGTGGGGAGAGAGGGACAGAATGAGAGAGAGAGAGAGAGAGAGAGAGAGAGAGAGAGAGAGAGAGAGAGAATCTTAAGCAGGCTCCATGCTTAGCCTCGAGTCTGACAAAGGCTCAATCCCATGACCCTGGGATCATGACCTGAGCCAAAATCGAGTTGGACACTCAACTGACCGAGCCACCCAGGTACCCCAGGTTTTCTTTTTTTAAGTTTCAATGTTTATTTATTTTTGAAAGAGAAAAACAGAGTGTGAGCAAAGGAGGGGCA
This sequence comes from Suricata suricatta, assembly GCF_006229205.1. Taxonomy (NCBI): domain Eukaryota; kingdom Metazoa; phylum Chordata; class Mammalia; order Carnivora; family Herpestidae; genus Suricata; species Suricata suricatta. Next base: position 17,965,743 of record NC_043707.1, read on the forward strand.
AAGAGAGAGGGAGACAGAGAATCTGAATCTCCAGGCTCCAAGCTGTCAGCACAGATCCCAACATGGGGCTTGAACCCACAAACCGTGAAATTATGACCTGAGCTGAAGTTGGTTGCTTAATGGACTGAGCCACCCAGACACCTCCACCCAGCTGTTTTTCTTTAATTACAAAACATAACGTAAAATGTGTCATGTTTTGAAAAGATTTTATTTTTAAGTAATCTCTGCACCCATCATGGAGCTAGAACTCATGATCCTGAGATCAAGTGCCACACTTTCTAGCGACTGAGCCAACTGGGCACCCCAAATGGACCATTTTAAAGTGTGCAGTTCTGTGGCATTGGGTGCCTTCCCAGTGTTGTGCAACCTTCACCACCTCCCATCTCCATCTTCTGAAGCTGAGTCTTCTGTGCCCCTTAAACACTTACCCCCACTCTCCCCAGCCCCTGGCAACCTTCATGCTACTTTCTGTCCCTTTGGTTCTGACTGTTCTAGGCACCTCCTATAACTTGGGGTATATAGTATTTGTCCTTTTGTGACTGATTTATTGCATTTACTATAATGTCTTTAAAGTTATAGTATGTGTATGTTATAGTATGTGTCACATTCCGTTGTAAGCATATGCCACCTGTTGTTTGCCCACTGGAGTGGACACTTGAGTTGCTTCCAACTCTTGGCCACTGTGAATAGGCTGCTGTGCCCATGGCTGCACCCACATCTGATGGAGCCCCTTCGCTTCCCTGGGGGGCACACCGAGATGTGGATTGTTAAATCATATAGTATGCCTAGGTTTAATTTCTTTGAGGAATTGCCATACCGGTTTTCACAGGGAAAGTCCCATTTTATGTTCCCGCCAGAAATGTACAAAGGTTTCAGGTTGCCCTCACCAACGTGGGTTATTTTTTTTGGTAATAGCCATCCTAATGGACGTGAGGTGGCATCTCATTCTGGTTTTTGAGTTGCATTTGCCCTGACTAGAAATGGTAGTGGCTGTGTTTTCATGTGTGTCATCAATTAATTTTTTTAAAAATGCTGTGAGGGGCACCTGAGGTGCACATGCACCAATGGGTGTGTGTGTCTGTGTGGATGTCCACTACATCTTCCTTATCCATTTAAAAAAATTTTTTTTAATGTCTTTTATTTATTTTTGAGAGACAGAGAGAGACAGTGTGATCAGGGGAGGGTCAGAGAGAGAGGGAGACACAGAATCTGAAGCAGGCTCCAGGCTCTGAGCTGTCAGCACAGAGCCTGACCCGGGGCTCGAACCCACGAACCGTGAGATCTGACCTGAGCCGAAGCTGGACGCTTAACCAACTGAGCCACCTAGGCGCCCCTACATCTTCCTTACCCATCTGTCTGTCGATGAACACTTCCATATCACCCACTGTAAGTAATGCTGCAATAGACATAGGGTACATATATCTTTTCAAATTAGTGCTTTTGGGTGAATACCCAGCAGTGAAACTATTGGATCATATGGTATTTCTATTTTTAATGTTTTTGAGGAACCCCCACACTGTTTTCTCTAGTGGCTGCACCAATTTACATTCTCACCAACAATGCCCGTGGGCTCTTTTTCTCCACAGCCTCTTCAACACTTGTTATTTCTTATCTTTCTGATACTAGCCATTCTGATTTGTGTGAGGTGGTATCTTACTGTGGTTTTGATTTGTGATATTGAGCATCTTATCTTGTATCTGGTGACCAATTGTATCTCTTCTTTTTTAAAATTTTTTAAAATGTTTATTGTTGAGAGAGAGAGAGAGAGAGAGAGAGGGAGAGAGATAGCATGAGCAGGGGACGGGCAGAGAGAGAGCTAGAGGGACACAGAATCCGAAGCAGGTTCCAGGCTCTGAGCTGTCAGCACAGAACTCGGTACAGGCCTTGAACTCACAGACTGTGAGATCATGACTTGAGCCGACGTCAGACACTTAACCAACTGTGCCACCCAGGTGCTCCCCAACTGTATGTCTTCTTTGAAAAAATGTCTATTCTGGTACTCTGCCTAATTTTTAATCGGGTTATTTGAGGTGCTTTTGTGTGTGTGTGTGTGTGTGTGTGTGTGTGTGTGTGTGTTGTGTTGTATAAGTTCTTTACATATTTTGGGTACTAATCTCTTATCAGATTATATCATTTACAAATATCTCCTCCCATTCTGTAAGTTGTCTCTTCATTTTGTTGATTGTTTCCTCTGCTGTGCAGGAGCTTTTTATTTTGATATAGTCCCAGTAGTTTATTTTTGCTTTTGTTTCCCTTGCCATCAATTCTTTTTTGAATGTTGAAAGAAAACCTCTTATCAAATTCACTCTGTGTGTGCTGAAAATGCCTCAATATTTTCCACTTTATTATCTTTTTAAAAGTTTGTTCTACAACAAACACAGCATTTTGTTTTGCTTTGCCCAGCAAATTACCGTTGCCATTCATCATGAAATCTGTGGTTTATCTTCTTTCAGTCTCTACTTTTTTTTTTTTTAACCCTTCTGGTCATAGCACTAGCTTCTGCATCTCCATTAGGTTCTGAATTTGTTGTGTGCCTTCATTTTAAATTTAAAATTGCCTCTCTACAGGGGCACTGGTGGCCCTGTCAGTTAAGCATCCAACTCTGGCTCAGGTCATGATCTCAATTGTCCATGAGTTTGCCCCACGTTGGGCTCTGTGCTGACAGCTCAGAGCCTGGAGCCTGCTTCGGATTCTGTGTCTGCCTCTCTCTCTTCCCTCCCCACTCACATTCCATCTCTCTCTCTCAAAATTAAATGAACATTAAAAAAAAATTTTAACTTATCCCTATATTAAAAAATGATTGAATTTTATTCTAATTAAAATAAAATGGATTTTGATTTAATTATCAGTTGTGATTTACAGCGGTATCATGCAACTCATACCGTTTGCATAAAATATTCAAGTAAACACAGGACAGTGTTATATGTGTGCACAGGAAAGATCCTTCAAACTGAATCAGTCTATTGACACCAATTAGACTGGGGACATGTTCACATGTAACCCCAGAAACATCTCCTTGTGGCCAACCTGTAACACTGTATGTGCTGCCCCCTCCCACACATGCCCTGCCACGTAGCAAGTATATTTCACATGATGCCGTTATCAGAATGCACATTTGTTTGTCCTATGGAAAGAAAATAAAACTTAACAGAGAAACAGCTTACCAGGATTCAGTTTTGAAATTCTAAAAAGTAAGAACGAGCCCTCCAGTCACATTAACCACAGCTCAAGCACTCAGTGGTTACGCATGCCTGGGGGCTACTGTATTGGGTAGCGTGGTAGAAATACAGAACCATGACAATAAACGGCCTAAGCAATTCTAAGGAATTTTATATACCACAGTTTAAATTTTTTTAATGTTTATTTTTGAGAGAGAGAGAGAGAGAGACAGCATGTGAAGGGGGGGAGGGACAGAGAGAGAGGGAGACACAGAATCCAAGGCAGGCTCCAGACTCTGAGCTGTCAGCCCCGAGCCCAACGTGGGGGCTCAGACTCACAAACTGTGAGATCATGACCTGAGCCAGAGTCAGACTCTACCCGACTGAGCCACCCAGGTGCCCCTATGTGCCACTGTTTAAAATAGATATTTAGTTAGATCTCTAAGACATATTACTAGGTGGGGAGGGGGAAAAATCAATTGTGCAATGTAAGTAATTATTTTTAAAATATCACATTGGAGTGCCTGGGTGGCTCAGTCAGTTAAGCATCTGACTCTTGATTTCAAGGTTGTGAGATCCAGCCCAGCATCGGCTCTGTGCTGAGCATGGAACTTGCTTGGGATTCTCTCTCTTCCCCTCCCTTCTCCCCATCCCAGATTGCATACTCGCTCTCTCTTTAAAACATAATTAACTAACTAAATAAAAATAATCACATTTTAAAATTGATTAGGTAGATGGATGGATGGATGAATAGATAGATAGGTAGATAATAGACAGACATCCGAGTGGCTAACTCTGCCTCTGTGGAGGGAGAGAGAAAACTTAGACTGAGATATGATAAGAAGAATACATAAATGCATTACTTATATAATTAAAATTAACTTGGGGGGAAAAGAACTTAAGGGGAAGTCTTGATAAGTAGAAAGATGAACAAAGACACCAATCAACTAGGATTAACTGCCGTACAGATTATATGGTATCTAAATAAGTGTTATCACATGGGATAATATTTAATGCCTATGTCAAAAGTAATTCTACAAAAAGAAGATGCACTGGTTATCTGGTGGCTACTCTGTAAACTGAAAACGGGAAATGCCAGTGATCAAAACTAATCTATGAGGCTCGTTTCCACCAGCACTTCAGCTGGTGGCCAGCGACCCCATCACCCGCTGCCGTTGCACGAAAAGCCTACAGACCACAGACCCAGTTGGCATCCAACCCACTGCCCTCAACATTTTCCAGTTGTTCCTGTAGTTCCCATTTTTCATATCCATCCTTTTCTTCTGCTTTCTTTGTTTCTTAAATACAGACCTTGATTAAGTGGTAATTAGGATCTAAACATCGTAACCTTTCTCAGGAAAGAGAGGGCTGGGAAATCTACAGGTTTGAGATCCTCAGTAGGCCCTGCTTTACCTTAGAGAAATCCAGTTCCAGGAGTGCGTGGCTGGTTCAGTCGGTTTGAGCGCATGACTCTTGACTTAGGCTCAGGTCATGATCTCAGGGTTCGTGAGTTCTAGCCCCAAATCAGGCTCGGTGCTGACAGTACAGAGCCTGCGTGGGATTCTCTGTCTCCCTCTCTCTCTGCCCCTCCCCTTTTTGCTCTCTCTCTTTCTCCCTCTCTCTTTCTCTCAAAAATAAATAAATAACATTAAAAAAAAAAAAAGAAAAACTCAGTTTAAATTGGATACCCAGTGCCAGTTCTCTGCTTTCCCAGTAGTTCCAGTTTGCCCCAGGGCCTTTAGGACAGGGACTGATCGATTTAATCTTTATCCCAAATTACCCTCTCTCCACAAGACATTGATTGAGTAAATAGATCAGTCAAGAAAGACAATGAAATCAGCACACAGACCAGAGAATCTTCTCGAACTTTGTATAAATGCATCCTGAAATTGGAGTTTCTTGGGAGCCTTTGCTTCAAACCATTCCCTAAATTGAAATTGCATTCCACTTCTGTAAGATCACAGCCTTTTACTAAGACAGAATTATGGAAACTATCTAAGCGGAGAATATGTGTCTGTGAATAAAACCGAAATGAATTAATCTGCAAAAAGTAGAACCACAACCCCAACAAAGACGGCATGATTCATACTGCAAAGGACAAGAAGGAAAAGTAAACAAGAGAGCATTACCTTCAGAAAGCAGAAAGCATGAGGACAATGATAAGACTTAATATAATAGAAATAAAAAGACTTAGGCAACCCAATTAGAAATGAAACACTTTAGATTTTTAAATCTAGTCGTATTATGTTTCCAAGACACCAGCCTAATGAAAAGGAAATCAGAAGTGGTAAGGGGGGGAAAGAAAGCGTTAGGGGGAAAAGGGAGGGTGTTCTAGAATACATCAGGAATACAAACAGGAAACAGGACAGCAATAGCAATTCTAGAGGAAAGAGGGCACAACACCAAAGTATTTTAAGCAGAGTGTTGTTTTTTATGGTAGAAAGCACAATCTCCCTAAAGGATAATAAAGTTTATGAACGTCTGAAATAAAAAGCAAAGCCCTGCTGGGAAAAAAAGGAGAGAAATTGTCAAAGAAAGTAAGATTCTGTTTTGTGTTTTTAAACTATTCCTCTTGTAATCATCATTTATTTTTCTACCCGAGCTCTTCCTGTTTCTAGAACAGTGTACACAGTTTCTATGCTGCGTGAACTCATTATAACTAGATCAGTAAGAAAAATTAACCCCCTGTGATAAATGAAGCTTACAGCATTGAGGAAACAGGCAAAATTCTCTGCTACACACACTCCAGCAAATGCCATTTCCTGTATCAAACAGTTCTTGTGTGGGGCACCTGAGCTGCTGAGGCCGTTGAGCGCCCCGCTCTTGGTGTCAGCTCAGGTCATGATCTGGGTTTGTGGGATCCAGCAGCCCCTGCATCGGGCCGTGCACTACCAACACAGATTCTCTCCACCCCCCCCCCCTCAAAATAAGTAAATCTAAAACAAAACAAAACAATAACTGTTTTAAATTTTGAAGTCAACAAGTCCTGGGAACTATTAAAATCAATCTCTGACTTTAGGAAAGTTCCTTGCCTTCCTTAGTTATCAAACTTAGATGAAAAGTTAATTTTTATGATGAAAGAAATTCATATAAGTACAGATTTAATTTTATGACTAGCATGTAAATATGTATTTAATGTGTGTGTGTGTGTGTGTGTGTGTGTGTGTGTGTGTGTGTGTTTTAAAAGGAATCTTAAAGTAGAGGTACCCGGCTGGCTCACTCAGTAGAGCATGCAGGTCTTGATCTTGGGGTCCTGAGTTCCAGCCCTACATTAGGGGTAGAGTTTATCTAAAAAAAAGAAAGGAAGGAAGGAAGGAAGGAAGGAAGGAAGGAAGGAAGGAAGGAAGGAAGGAAGGAAGGAAGGAAGGAAGGAAGAAAGAAAGAAAGAAAGAAAGAAAGAAAGAAAGAAAGAAAGAAAGAAAGAAAGAAAGAAAGAAATATAAGTAAAAACTAATACAAAACTGTTTTGTATTCTCAGAAGAGCTGGAGTCAATGCTTTTTTTTAACTTAGAGGTCTTCTTAAGTGCCACTGAATTTATTGCCTCAAATTTAGGAGTGCCTGGGCGGCTCAGTCAGTTAAGCATCTGACTTTGGCTCAGGTCATGATCTCAGGGTTTGCGGGTTCAAGCTCCGCGTCGGGCTCTGTGGTGACAGCTAGCTCAGAGCCTGGAGCCTGCTTCAGATTCTGTATCTCCCTTTCTCTGACCCTCCCCTACTCATGCTGTCTCTCCCTGTCTCTCAAAAATAAATAAAAAATATTTTTAAAAATTTTTAAGCAAGACTGAGGCAAAGAATGTGGGAACTAAAGTAATTATTTCTATGGAATTATGAGAAATATTGACTAAAATTGAACAAGAGATTAACAAACTATTCTCATTCTGACACAAGATAAAAGATAATCATATCTGAATAATAGAATTAATAAATGTTACATAATAGATACATATCCAAAAATACCTATGATCTTCAAACATACAAGGACACATATAAAAAATGGTACATCAGGCCAAACAAAACCTTAAATAAATTACAAAGGAAGAAATTGCACAAGTCAAATTATGTGATAAAAACAAATTATGAATGAATTACATCAGGGTCATGAAAAAAATCAGGATACATAGAATTTTTTGAAATCACCTGTATATAAATTACTTTGGAAAAAAGAGGGGGATAGAATTCAGGCTTCTGTTGATAGACAAAAGAACACAAAAAGAATACTGCCTTTCAAAATTGATGAGATGTAGGCAATCCAGTAATCAAAAGCAAAATCATAATTTTAAATGCTTTTATTAAGATAGAATGGAAAGAAATGAAATATTTCTTTTTCTTTTTTCTTGTAGAGAGAGAGTGCTTGAGAGCAGGGGAGGGGGCAGAGGGAGAAGGAGAGAATCCTAAGCAGGCTCCGTGCTTAGCACAGGGTTCAAACCCATGACTCGGAATCAGTGAAATGTTTCTGATAAAAAGGGGTTCTGAGGAGCGCTTTGGCTGGCTCAGTTGGTGGAGCATGTGACCCTTGTTCTCAGGGTTGTGAGTTCAAGCCCCACGTTGGGTGTAGAGATTACTTAAAAATAAAATCTTAAAAGAAAGGTGGGAGAGGGAATTATTAAAAAGAACTAAAAGGAGCAAAATAGCAGGCATATGGAATCAAGCACAATAAAAGCAGACACAACAAAGTTAAGCAATAGAGAAACAAATGTTAAATCCACGATCTGGATCTCTGATGAGATCAATAAAATAAAATAACTTTAGAGAGATTTATCAAGGAAAATAGAGTGCATTTTTCAAAATTTGGAAATAAAAAGGAAGTTTCACTCGAGATCCAGTTGAGATTTAAAAAGATATAGAATATTTCATCAATTTTGTGCTAATTTATTTTTATTTACTTTTAAATTTATTTATTTTGTGAGAGACAGAGGCAGCACGAGTGGGGGAGGGGCAGAGAGGAGGGAGGGAGAGAGACAGAATCCCAAGCAAGCCCTGTGCTGCCAGTGAAGAGCCTGGCCCCACACAGGGCTCAGATCCACGAAGCCATGAGACCATGACCTGAGCAGAAACCAAGAATCAGACACAATCAACTGAGCCACCCAGGTGCCTCACTAATTAATTTTTTAGATTATTTTATGGTTCTCTTTTTTTTTTGAACCAGGATATATGGGGACCAGTGATTATTAATAGAGTTCCAAATACTCAGCATTTCCTACATTTCTGAAATATGTGAGATTTTTCTTTAAATAATATCTTATTTAAGATATGATATTTATAGGGGCATCTGGGTGGCTCGGTCAGTTGTGTTCGACTCTTGATTTCAGCTCAGGTCATGATCTCCAGGTTTGTGAGATTGAGTCCCATGTTGGGCTCTGCACTGACAGCACAAAGCCTGCTTGGGATTCTCTCTCCCCCTCTCTCTGCCCCTTTCCTCCTCACATTTTCTCTCTCTCTCAAGTAAATAAATAAACTTAAAAGTATATGATGTTTATAATTTTTTTCTGTTTTTTATTTATTTTTGAGAGACAGCACAAACAGGGGAGGGTCAGAGAGAGAGATAGACACAGAATCCAAAGTAGGTTCCAGGCTCTGAGCTAGCTGTCAGCACAGAGCCTGACACGGGGCTCGAACCCACGAAATGTGAGATCATGACCTGAGCTGAAGTCGGACGCTTAACTGACTGAGCCACCCAGGCGCCCCCAAAATATATGATATTTATAAATGAGCTTGGCATACAGTTTTTGTGATGTGATTTTGAAGTTTTGACATGGCTTTCCCAGAAATATGAAAATCTTTCCCTTCTCTGTGTTCTGATATCATTTATATAGAAGTAGAATTGTCTATTTATTGGCTATTTGGAAGAATTCCTCTGAGAAATGCTCAGGGTCTGGTGGGTTTTCCACAATAAGCTGGTAGATAACATTCTCTGTTTTGCTCCTGTACTTACTTATATTTTTCTAGAACATCATCTATTTCAGATTATCAAGTTTAATTGCACAAAGTTTTGCAAGGTGCTAGGTCTTTTTATTTCTTCTGCGTGATATTATTTCTGCCTCATCTTTAATACTGGTTTTGGTGCTTTCCTCCTTTTTTTTTTTTATTAGCCAACTCAGATTTTATTCATTTTACTCTAACTGACCCTATCCCTAAGACTCAGTGTTAGGATTAACCAATTCCACTTTAAAAAAAATTTTGTTTTCTTGTCAAATTCACTAATTTCTTTATTGTTTTCTTCCTTCTGATTTCTTGAGATATAATGTGTTGTTCTTTTGCTGACTTCTTCACTTGCCCACTGAATTCATTTATTTTTGTTGCTTCCTTTACTGACACGCTGGTTTAAGGCTATGCAGCTCTAGCCAATTGACATAGGTTGTGCTATCTATTAAGCTGTATTTCATTATTCAAGATACTGGGAAAATTTGGGGTTATAATTTTTCTCTGATTTCTCCCTAAATTTCTCCCCCACCCCAATGGGTGGTAGGTTTTTCCTTCTAATTATTTTCCTTTAAAAAAATGTTTAAACATTTTTTTAGAGGTGCCTGGGTGGCTCAGTCAGTTGAGCATCCGACTTTGGCTCAGGTCATGATCTCACAATCTGTGGGTTCAAGCCTCGCGTCGGGCTCTGTGCTGACAGCTCAGAGCCTGGAGCCTCTTTCAGATTCTGTGTCTCCTCTTTCTCTGCTCCTCCCCCACTCACTCTCTGTCTCTCAAAATAAAATAAAGACAAAAAAAAATTTTTTTTAATTTTTAATGTTTTATTTATTTGAGAGAGAGAGAATGAGTGGGGCAGAGAGAAGGAGACACAGAATCCACGAAGTAGGCTGTAAGCTGTCAGCACAGAGCCCCATGCAGGGCTTGAACCCATGAACTGTGAGATCACCACCTGAGCTGAAGTCTGACATTTAACTGACAGCCACCCAGGCACCCCCTCTTCTAATTATTTTCTAATCCTTCATCTTTTGTTGCTAGTTTTCTTTTTTTTTTTAATATTTATTTATTTTCAGTGGGGAGGGCAGAGACAAAGGGAGACAGAGGGTCTGATGAAGCAGGTTCTGAGGTGCCAGCACAGAGCCCAAAGCGGGGCTCGAACTCCTGAGCCATGAGCAGCTGACTGAGCCATCCAGACACCCCTCTGGTTTTCTTATATTGTGATTTGAAAATGGTCTGTTCTGTTTGTATGGTTTTCAATTTTGTTAGGATTTTCTTCATAGTCCATCATACGGTCCATTATTGTAAAACTTCCACAGGCACACGGAAAAATGCCTCCTTCTATTATGAGTGTATAGCATTTGATACAAAACCACAAAATCAGCTTTAATGAACATATATTCAGGTCCTCACGGTATTTTTAATTTCCTTACCTGTCATGGGAGAGAGGAGATCCAGTTAGGTCTGTTAGCCCTCTATGTATGCTGGAGGTTGAAGCTCCGGTCATTTTGATGTTGTTTTTGGTTATTTCCTCAATCGTTGCAATTTTAGCCTAATTGTGGAGTGTATGTGCCCTTGGCCCTAAAATCCCCCTGTCAGTGTTCATTACCTCATTGAGACTTGGATTTGATGTTGTCTGATATTAATGTCATGAACCTAGGTTTCTTTTTTTTTTTTTTTTTAACTTCACCTGGCATGTCTTTGTTCATCCCTTTCAACCTTCCTGAGAAACTTTGACATATTCTTTGGTTTTCAACCCAAAGTCGGGCTTTGCTTTTTTGACCCAATCTAAAAGGCTTTCTCTTTCCATTGCTTCTTTGAAAAAAGAAAAATGCCACATACACTTATGGAAATAAGAGATGCTTTCTTTTAATTCTCTCATCTTCTATTTTCTGTTTTTAACATCTCCGTTCTCTCCAATATGATACCAGTATTATGTTTGCTTTGCTTTTGCTTTGCCTCACTTTGTATCTATGTGTTTCTGGTCATTTTTAGCTTTGTAATTTTAGCTTGCCTTTATACTTTGAGATAATATTTTAAACCTCTATTTCCTCATTTATCAATGTTAGGAAATGTCTCACCCAGCTTTTCCAGAGATCCCACAAAGTCCTTACCAAAGATTCTTACCAAAAGTAGGGGTTCAGGACGGCCACCATGCACCCGTACCTGCTACACTGCGCCCAGGAGACTCACCTGATTTGTTTTCTTTAAAAATTTTTTAATATTTATTTATTTTAAGAGAGAGAGAGAGAGACCGAGAGCAAACGGGGGAGGGCAGAGAGAGAGGAGACACAGAATCCGAAGCAGGCTGCAGGCTCTGAGCTGTCAGCACAGAGCCCGACGCGGGGCTTGAACTCACGAACTATGAGATCATGACCTGAGCTGAAGTTGGGTGCTTAACCAACTGAGGGACCCAAGCGCCCTGATTTATTTCTTTATCATTTCCTCTTCTGTCCAGTCCCTTTTATGACAGGGGACAGTTAGAGTGAAGGGGCTGAAACCAGTCTAACCTCCTTTCCTGCTTTCCTGCCATCTGGGAAAACACTGGCAGCCCCTCCTGCTGCCCAGCGCTCTGGGAGAACAGTGAGGTGACGGCCAGGGGGCGGTGGGGGGGGGGCCCTTCTCTCCCGGCTGGGACTCATCCCTCAGTGGGCTCCTCTCCAAATTGGAGTTTTCAGGATTTTCAGCTTTACCTTCTACCTGTCCCTCAACCCCTCTTCTTGGGATATGTAGTGTAGGCTGCTCGTTGTTTCAGTGAAGCTTCTCTATCTCCTCCACTGGCATTTTAAAGCCATAATGTGGGATCACAAACCTCCTTCTCTTCTTCTAAATGTTCTGGGTGGGTTTTTTAAATCTAGATTTTGTCAGGTTTTTGTTCATTTAATTATACTGGAATGTCTCTTTTTGTTTCTCTCCACCTTTATATTCTAGGCACCTCCCTTGTTCTTTACAGCATAATAGTCTGAAGTATAAATGTACTGTAATTTAGCTAATCATCCTCTTATTGATAAAGTGGTTAGTTAATGAATGGAGCCGGCATTGAATGCCCAGTGTGAGAAGCAAGCGGGGAAATGATCATGGCTACATAGAACTGGTGGAATTGTTCATCGATACAGTCCCCAAAGGTGTCATCTGTCAAAGATCTTGAAAACATCTGAGCTCTTTAATTCAGAAATCCCATGTATAGAAATTGGTGTTAAGATTACAGCAGAACCAAATGATCACAGTGCAAGAATCGGGACTGGTGCTTTATTTGGAAAAGCAAAAACGTTGGAAACACAGTTATTCAACAATTGAGGACTTGTCAGTAAATCGGTGTACCGCCACCTAATGACATTTATGCAGCCATTAGTTACTGTGGAGGGGCCGTTACGAGACCTTACGTTGTTCGCAGAGGGAAGGCCTGAGGAGCACTGCCCCGTTGTGTTTTTCATCTTCTTTCCCTGGCCTGGCAGTAAATGGAAATACTGCCTAGACTCTGACAGTAAAGTAATTCTTAGCCCTGGTTCTGGTAAAGGTAGGACAGCTCTGGGGGTGCCTGGGTGGCTCAGTCGGTTGAGCATCTGACTTCAGCTCAGGTCATGATCTCACTGTTCATGGGTTCAAGCCCCGCATCTGGCTCTGTGCTGACAGCTCAGAGCCTGGAGCCTGCTTCAGATTCTGTGTCTCCTTCACTCCCTGTCCCTCCCAGGCTCATGCTCTGTCTCCCCAAAAAAATAAAGCATTAAAATTTTTTTCTTTAATTAAAAAAAGGTGTGTGTGTGCGCACAGTGCATGTGTACACACCCACACACGTTTCCTAGGAGTATTTGCAAAAGTAGATAAGCTAGAGAAAATTATATCTACCAACCTTACTTCCATGGTGAAGAATTTATTTGAAAGAAATTTTTTGATAAACTACTTAGAAGGGAGTATGAAATACAAATGAGTTGAATGTGGTCAGAACTGCTTTGCAAAAGACAGGCAGAAGAATCTTCTGGTTTATTCCAAAAGTGGAAAGGGAGGAGTGGGAAGATGTGTTGGGGCTTCCCAAGACCACTCTCAGGTTTGATGGTTTTCTAGAAGGACTTCTAGAACTCAGCAGAGCTGTTATAGTCATAGTTAAAGGTTTGGTTTTTTTTTTAATTTCTTCTTTTATTTTGAGAGAGAGAGAGAAAGAGAGAATCCTAACCGGAGCCCAATGCAGGGCTTGAACTCACCAAGTCGGACAGCTGCCCCCACAGTTAGAGTTCGTTATATGAAAGGCTACAGATTAAGCCAGCAAAGGGCAAAGCTGCACAGGGCAGAGTCCAGGCGCTGGCTTCCAGTTGCATCTCCAAGTGGGATCATGTAGAAGACACTTGATTCTCCCTGCAGTGACGAGCGACTGCTCACACAGGGTGCCGTCAACCAGGGAGGCTCTCCGGAGCCTTGGTGTCTGTGGTCTTTACTGGGCATCAGTCATGTCAGGACTGTGTGACTGACCCTAACCGCCCTGTCCAGAAGTCCCATTGATAGAGCACTGCCCAAAGTCCCCACCGCAAACCACATGTGCTCCTGAACTATCCGGCCGGGCCCAAGCCCCAGGTGTAGAAAGACACTCTTCTCACGCAGCTTATTCCCAGGGCTTAGAAGTCAATCAAAAGCCAGTCTTATGAAATGTGTGCAGCGTTTGACCATCTCAAGCCTGCTGAGTTAATGCCCTGGAGCACAGAAGGGAGCGATAAATGAAGGGGCATCTGGGTGGCTCAGTGGGTTAAGCATCTGACTTTGGCTCAGGTCATGATCTCATGGTTTGTGAGTTCAAGCTCCACATCAGCCTCTCTCTGGTCAGCACAGAGCCTGCTTTGGATTCTCAGTTCCTCCCCCTACCCCCTCTCTGCTCAGGTGCGTGCTCTCTCTCTCTCTCTCTCTCTCTCTCTCTCTCTCTCTCCTTCTGTCTCTCAAAAATACATAAACATTAAAAGAAAAGAAAAAAAGAGATGAATGAAAACAGGGAGAGGTCAGAAGATGCTGGTGGACAGAATGTCCTGCTGATAATCCCCAAACTTTCAAGAAAAGCCTAAAATAATAAGTCCTAAAATGCATTCTGTAAATGAAGATCTACAAATATGTGAGCAAGTAGTTTTGCATCAGAAAGAATGCGTTTGTTTGGGGTGAGGGTGATAGAGAACAGAAGTGGAGACCACAGAGAGCAGGGGAGGGTTGGCCACAAGACTGGGGGCAGTCACGCAGCAGGTGGCAGTCGGGCCGGCATCAGGGAGCAGGGCTTGGGTGGAGAGGCTGTTTTAACGAGGAGAAGGGGGTAAACATATTCTTAAAAGCATCATTTCACTGTCTTCTTTGTATGATTACCGTCATAGTACTTTTTCTTAAGTAGTGGCTCTTAGCCCTGGCCATACAGTCCAATCACCTGGAAAGAATGTTTTAAATGACCCCGCCCCAAATGAGTCAGAGTCGCTGGGGATCGAAGCTGGGCTTCGGTTTTTTGTTTTTAAATTCTGTGGCTGAATCTAATGCATAGACAGGGTTAAGATTCACTGCTCCAAAGCATCCGTTGCCGTTTCGTTTATACCTTCAAAAAGGGTTTCTTAGCCTTACCATTATTGCTATTTTGGCCCAATGATTCTGTTGTGGGGTGGGGGTGTCTTGTACCTTGCAGGACGGGCATGTAGCAGTTCCCCTCAGCCTCTACCCACTATTTGCCAGGAGCACTGTGCCTCCCCAATTGTGAGAATAAAAATGTCTCCAGACACTGCCAGTGTTGTCTGGTGGCGGGGGGTTGGGGGGGAAGTCAAAATCACTTCTGGCTGAGAACTGCAGCCATAAAAGAATTTTTGAAGGTGGCACCTGCAGGGAATTTTCTTGGGGGGACTGATCTTTCTCTGCCCCTCCTCCATCCATGCTCTGCTAGCGCATCCATCAGATCCGTGTGAGGTGCCGTTAGAGGGGGCTGACATGTGGTCCGCGATCAGTGGAAAGTTACAAGCAGTTGTCCTGCAGAGATGATACACACCAACGTAAATTGGAAATTTTCTGAGTGTTTCTGAGAAATGGTGTTTAAAGCACAGGCCTGAGCGGGGAAAAAGGAGCACAGCCTGGGAACGAATCCTAGTTGCAACATTTATTCTCCGACTTATCTTGGTTTCTTAGTTAGCTTTTACCAACCGAAGCCTATCTAAAAAAATGGCTGTAAGTAACACCACTTTCTAGCTCATGAGTCCGCCGTCAGCTAGGGGGTTGCTGGGCTTGCCTGGGCTCACGCATGTGTCCGGGGTCAGCTGCACGCTGGAGACGTGGCTTTGCTGATACCAGGCTCCATCCCACGCCTGGGTCTTAGCTAGAAAAACTGGCCTCCTCTCCGCCTGGTCTCTTGTTCTGCAGAAGGCCAGCTAGGCCTTGTATAAACGTGGTGACGTCAGGCTTCCAAAAGCGCAACTGGAAACACTCATGGCCTTGGCCCTTCATCCCTTCCCCTGCGTTCCTTTGATCCAAGATCACAAAGCCAATTCCTCTCTTGGTGGGAAGAGCTGCAAAGTCATTTGCAAGGTGACAGACACAGGGAGGGATGGAGGATGGATGGTCATTTCTGTAATCTACCACCTTTGAGCAGCTTCTTAACCTTGCAAAGGCTCTCTTGTCCCAGCAGGGGAACTGGGGAGTATCGGCTGCCTCCCAGTGTGGAGACGCAGTGCCTCACGCACAATGAGTACTTCCGTACTGTAGCTGTGGTTGCTGGATTGTCATTCTGCTCTGTAATTTACTTCAAGAGTTGCACTTGCCTTGGGGAATGAAATCTGACTTCCTCAGGGCAAACGAAATCTGATGTGGACCCTGTGGTCTGTCCCTCCTCCCATCAGTGACCAGACAACTTCAAGTTGCCTGAAGATACATCTTCTTGACCCATGCCTCCATGTTTTTACGAATGCTCTTCTTTCCACCTGGGACGTCCTCCTGTCTCCTGGGTGGCCTGAACCCTGAGATGCAGCCAATATACACTCTGCTCTAGCATCTGTCTCTTGCCCCAGCCTCCTCTCTTCTTCACTAAGGTCAGCTGTGACGTTAAGTGGCACACATAGAGGCACTGGATATCACTGAACGACATCATGAGAAAGTCACCTCCCTTTCTGTTTTTCACTACTTCTCATCACACAGGAGAGTTTGGCGCTGGTGTGTCTGAGCCCTTGCCAGCCTTTTTTTTTTTTTTTTTTTTTTTATAATAGAAAGGGAGCCTGGGTCTCAGACCTTCAGTAGGAAAAAAATATTAGCACTGAATTGTTTCCATCATTTTTATTTGTACAGTTACTTTCCTTCATGGCAAGAGATACTAGTTTTACATTTTCCATGGTGCTATAAAGTCTCCTTCCAAACTGCCTTTATTTGGCCCATAAAAAAGGAACCAATTTGGAGGAGAAAAACCTTAAATAAATATCAATGCGGGCAGTTGCTCAGATAGGACAAAAATAGAGGGGGAAGTAGAATGATAGGTTCAGGAGAGGAAAATCCTGAAATGGGTCAGCTGTATGAGCTCTTCTAATAAAAATCTCATGGTGCTAATGGGCTTCCCAGGTTCTTGGTGGGGTCATGCCTTTGTCTAACACTGGAGTCACAGGGAGCTTGCATCCCAGTCTCTGACTCCAGCTCCTCGAGAAGGCACTGGCGCAACCAGCCCTTCAGCTCCATTCGTGGGAGACGAGGGAGTAGCCAATGACTCACAGTCCCAGACTCAGCTCAACTGCCTCCTCCTCGCAGTGACTGTAAAAGAAGAGGGGCAGAAAGAGTACCCAGAGTCGTGACTGTAGTAATAGTAAGAGCAGCAGCAGTAACAGTACCAGTAGCAGTGGTAGTAACAGGAGGAGTGGTTGTCGTAAGTGGTAGTGGCAGAGGTGGTCATGGCACTACCAGCAGCAACCATTTACTGAACACCTAATGGCGGTCGAGTATTGGACTGAATTCTCCATGCACCTGCTCATTTGTTCTCAACCCTGCACGCTCCTCTCACGACCTCCATTTTACAGATGAGACACTGAGGCTTAATGAGTTCAGGTAATTGGCTGGGAAGTAACAGAGCTGCGAGTCTAAGGTCAGTCTGACTCCCAGGTTTGTGCTCTTCACACCAGAGACCACGTCTCCCGCAAGGGTCTCCTGAACTCCTGTTCCAAAGGCAACAGGAGTGCTGCTTCAGCAGTTCATGTATAATTTAAGGAAATTCTGAAGCAATTTGAATATTTAAATTACGTCTTATCAAGGCAATGGGGGAAAATATCTGCCTCTCTTCGATCTACTACTAGGATTCCCAGAATTTTTGGTGGAATGTCTGAGAACGCTCCCGTCTCTCCTCATCTCCAAACACCCCCAACCCCACCCATGCTGTCTCCAGCTTCTGGTCTCCCGTTTCACTGAAGAAATGAGATTCAGATGGAAAAATACTGGCACAAGCTTGACCGAGGTTCTCTAATAAAGACACTGTGCATCACGCATCAGCTGCTGGCTGTTGCCATGGTGACAGCCACAATTTCTCCCAGACAGCTTGGGTCTGAAGGGAGGGTGGACCCTAGGGGAACAAGTGGATCTCTCCAACCTGTCAGTCCCTCTCACCTTTCCTGTTCCTGTCACCTCCCCCACTCCCACCAGCCCCCACCCCCCACCCCCTCCTGCCCCACACTTCCTTAGATGACGCTGACAGCGGGTACCAGTACCCTCTGGGCCATCGTAATTAGCATTTGGCGCTGAGCCCAGTCTTTTGGCAGCACATTCCTCACCTTCCTCGCCAGCCAATCTCTTTTCCCCAGCATCCCTCCATTGGCACTGCCCACTGCTGCATCTGCGGCACCAACAACCTCAGCACCAAGGTCACCACCAGGGCCAACAATGACGAAGCTCCCCCTTCCTCGCTGGTCGGGCATTACACCGGCAAATGCCTCAGTCTTGTGTGAGCCAGTTGGCGTAATAAGATAGCAATACTGAGAAAAGAGGGTGTCCTTAGGAGATTGGTTAAGGGGCAATGCCAGTCCTTGGAGGAGCTGAGAGATTTGTTCAATTTAGGTTTCCTTGGACAATTTTTCCTGGACAGAGGGATGGAGCCAAGATGAGCACAAAATATCCCAGAAAGGTGAGGAAAGAATCAGAGTAGTTCAATGCGAAGCAGCATGGAGCCTGGAGCACTGAACGTGGTGGTGGTGGTGGTGATGATGCAGATGAGGATAAGGACGTTGATCATGATGATGACAACAGCTCATTTATTGAGCACTTACTGTATGCCAGACACCATACAAAGCACCTTGCAAGCATTACAGCATGCAGTTCTCACGCCAGCTGCACAGTGGTGTACACTGGCCAGGTAGCAGCTAACGTTCCCACACCCGGGTCACAGGTGGGGATCTAAGACGTAGAAATGTTAAGTATCACACCCTCAGGAAGAACAGTCCCACAAATCCAGAATTTGGGCCATTCTACAAGACAATTGGCCTGGACTCTTCAAAAATATTGATGTCATTTATGAAAGGGTAGGGATCTTTCCCAGAAAAAAATAAGAGCCAAGAGACTAAGAACCAAATGTCATTTGTGATCCTACATGGAATCCTGATATTGAAAACAAAAACTGCATAAAAAGCATTTGCGGGACATTTGGTGGAATTTGAATACAGACTGTTGAAATAGATGACATTAGGAATCATTGTGAATTTTCTTTTATTCTTTTTTTAATGTTTTATTTATTTTTTTATACAGAGAGAGACAGAGCATGAGAGGGGTAGGGGCAGAGAGAGAGAAGGAGACACAGACATGGAAGCAGGCTCCAGGCTCTGAGCTAGCT
The DNA here is from genome assembly GCF_006229205.1 of Suricata suricatta. NCBI lineage: Eukaryota > Metazoa > Chordata > Mammalia > Carnivora > Herpestidae > Suricata > Suricata suricatta. Next base: position 17,984,607 of record NC_043707.1, read on the forward strand.
GTCGGCACAGAGCCTGACACGGGGCTCGAACCCACGACCGTGAGATCTGACCTGAGCCGAAGTCGGAGGCTTAACCGACTGAGCCACCCAGGAGCCCCATCATTGTGAATTTTCACTAAGGGTGATACTAGTCTTGTACTTATGTAGGAAAACGTACTTATTTTTAGGTGATATAGGCGGAAATATTTAGGGGACAAGTGTCATGATACCTGTAATTTTCTTGTACATACACATAACTCTATGATGTTTTCTTTTCTTTTTTTAAAAACTTTTAAAATTTTGTTTGAGAGAAAGCATGAATGGGGGAGGGGAGCAGAGAGAAAGAGAGAGAGAATCCCAAGTAGACTCCACACTTAGCACAGAGCCCAACACCGGGCTCCATCCCATGGCCCTGGGATCATGACCTGAGCCAAAATCAAGAGCTAGACGCTCAACCGAGTGATCCACCCAGGCGCCCCTCTGTGATGGTTTCAACCAATTCTCTGATTCTCTAGACTCCAACTGAGGTCTTACAATTCAATTGTGACACTAACTACCCAGAGTTAGCTCATACCCCGCAGGTGGAGGGGTTGGTCCCACAGGACTGCCTCACTTGAGATACCAGCCCACAGTCCCCTCAGGAAAGCATTTTACTTATATTTCCTGGTTTATTATGAAGGATACAACTCACAAACAGCCAAGTGGGAGAGATGCATAGGGCAGGGGAGAAGGGCATAGAACTTCCATGCCCTCTCTGTGCGTACTGCCTTCCAGCCTCTCTATGTGCTTGCTAAACCCCGTTATTTGGAAGCTCTTATGGAGAGCTTGTATCACGTAGGCAAGAATGATGAAATCATTGGCCATTGGCCGCTGACTCAAATCTCCAGCCCCTCTCCCCTCCCAAGATGTGGGAGGGCGGGGCTGAAAGTTCCAACCAGCTAATTGTGCCTTGGTCTTTCTGGTGACCAGCACCCAGCCTGAAGCTACCTAGGGACCTCCAGCCCCCAGTTATTCATTTACATACAAAAGATACTCTTACCACTCCCAGGCATCCTGGGGTTTTTAGGAGCGATGTGCCAGGAACTGGAAACAAGACCAAATTTTGATTTTGGTTATTATATCACACATATACACACACACACACACACACACACACACACACACACACACATAGAGCAAATATAACAAAATGTGAATAATTATTGTAACTTGATGGGTTCTGCATTGGGTTATCAGTAGTATGTCACATGGTCATCGTAGTACTATTCTTTCAACTTTTCTGTATGTGTATAATTTTTCATAATAAGAAGTGTGAGGAAAAGTAGAAAAGAAAGATTGAGTCACTTGCCCAAAGTCGCATAGCTGTAAGGGTCAAAGGTGAACTCTGATCTGAGCCACCTGGCTACAGAGCCTGTGTTCCAGGACTCCAATCAATTGCTCACCTTAGAGATGCCAGAGGGTTCCCTTTGCAAGGGCCATGTACTCAGCAAAGGTAAGGAAGCAGGTTCAGGCGTGGTGTGAGAATTCCCACCAGCCCAAGCCGCGAAACAACCCTTCATCAATTCCTCCAGGAGAGATTTTTGTGAGACAACAATGTGACTGTCAGTGGCTAAAGAAACGCGGTTGTGAATGAAAGCAGACAAAAGTTTCTGCCTTTGTGCGATTTACATGGCAACCCCTTTAGACTACTTTCTCAGAGTCTGGCATCAGATTCCATTTGAAACATATTTGTGGATGCTGTCTAGGAAGGGGAGTCGGGAACCTATAGTTTTTGTAGCATCAAAATATCTGCAGTATCAATAACAACATCAACATTAACAATAGTATCCAGAATATTTCTTAAAAGCACCGAGTCCAAAATTTACTTTCATCGCTAGACTTAACAAGCCTGAAAGTCTTAAAGTGATGGTGTGGCCAGTCCCTGGCCAAGCACGGTTAAAAGAGGATCGTTTCATATATATCCTAGCCAGGGAAAAGATCCAAATTCAAAATCTGAAGTACAATTTCTACCGAATGCATGTTGCTTTAACACCAACATAAAGTCAAAAAATCTGAGTCACACCATCATAAATCAGGGGCCATCTGTATCGGTTGAAACATCTACTCAATCTTGAAGACATTCCAGCCACACATATGTAGATTTTTAAAAAAAGTAAACTAATAGATTATCAATGAGTAAAAAATAAAACCTTGGGATTTATGAAAATATTTAACAGCCTGAGACAAATTACAAAGATCAAAGAGCTCAGAAGAAAGTATCTCTCCAGATACAAAAATTTACTGCCAAGAGGCAACCTGTTTGAAAAATGGTCTTTACTCAATGAGCTACAAGGACAGGTTATAAACCAAGAGTGAAAAGAAGAAATGGATACAAAGGATCAACTTGGTTACAATTTCGCTATAGGCAGGAAAAGCAGAAATGACACAGGAGAAAATTGTATCCGAACAACAGAAGAAGAACTTGGGAAATGCACAGGAAATTAATCAAGAAGAACCGGATCATGGAGCTTCTGGCTTCCCTGTGGTGAAAAAGAACTGTTAGTGACCTTAAAGCTAAAATTGGTGATACAATACAGACATGGTTCTCTTCCCAGAATCATTACCACGTGGAAGGGAGAAATGGAAGGAGCTACACAAAACCGTTGGGGGCTGCAAACCGCTGGGGTGATCAAAGGCTGGTTGAGGGGACATCATGTCAGACCCAGAAGCATCATGAGTCTCTCCCAGGGAGTGAGGTCTACAGATTGCTGGTCATTTTTATTGACAATAACGTTTTGCAAAACGTAACTGTTTTCGGTTCCTAAACTCAGGTCAGTGTCTGAACATGAGTTAATAAAATTAAATGGGGGGGGGGTAAAATAAAAACAAAACATCAGTGTGGGGAAGCCAGGTAAATATGAAAATGCCATCAGCAAATTAGTTCTGAAATCTTCCAGCCCCAGTGTGTACCTCTTGCTAAATGCTGCTTCCCAACAGAAAGCCATTCAGGTAGAATGCTAATGTTTACCAATGGCTTACTTTTTATTTCCAACTTGTAGGTGATCCTAAAAGGAAAATGTTAAGTAAGGGATTTGGTGGACCCACAAACAGAGGTGGGATGAATAAATTGGGAGTAACTAGAAAGGGATTTTGCAAGTGATGGAGCTTTGTAACTCCATTGTTAGAGAGTGACACACAAAAGCAGGTACACTGTTCAATGTATTGTGACAGAAGCCGATGCCCTGAAACGTGATCCTTTTAAGCATGAACAGTCTCTTAAAATACCCTTCCCCCAACACACACGTATAGGTTGGTCTAAATCTTGAGCAATCACATTCAGAGACCTGTTTAGACGAAATCACAAGAGGGTGTGGAAAGGCCTCCACATGAACCATCTTGGTTAATCCACTCCAGTTCTGCCGTGAATATCACCAGTTTCATAGTTTTCTGATCCCAAGAGGATAGGCAGGGCCTCTGGTGGACAAGAGAACAAACTGAAATTGCAAGAAAAGTACACAAAGACATGTCACGTGACAAAAGCTATGATTCTTCCTTCTTAAATAATATATATTAAATATTTAAATATGCACATTATATATATAATAAATAATAAACGTCTGAATTTCCTAAACCTCCAGGTTGCTATAGGATATGAATGCATTTCAGCTTTGAGTGACGACTCATTAAAAAAGTGTTTTAATGTTTATTTCTGAGAGAGAGAGAGAAAGAGAGCATAAGTGGGGGAGGACCAGAGAGAGGGGGAGACACAGAATCAGAACAAGGCTCCAGGTTCTGAGCTGTCAGCACAGAGCCCGACATGGGGCTTGAACTCACGAGCCATGAGATCATGGCCTAAGCCAAAGTCGGGCGCTTAACTGACTGAGCCTCCCAGAGGCGCCAGAGATTCATTTCAGATATGGGATGTTCAGTACCCACATGGGATCCAGGAGTTCATGTCTCACCCGCCATTATGCTCCTGGAGATCTTTGCTTCTCTGTTTACTGGAGGTCCCACATCTTCACAATCACAGTCCAGAAAGATGCGCCACCCTGGCTGGCTGTTCTCCCTCCTCTTTCCCCACCTGTTGAAAGCAAACCTATCCTTCTTGCCTCATGGGATGATTCCCAACCAAAGCAACAGGACTGAATGAAAAAGGAATTGCTGGCAGCTTCCCAGAATAGCTTCAAGGATGGACATTTAATTCAGATAATGCCTCAGAATTCACATAGGTGCCAATGCGTGAAAGCAGGTGAGGGTGATTTGCCCTCACTAGCTCTGTTCCTCAACCTTCTCTGCTTCCCAGTCACCACTTCTGAAACTGTTCCCATGACAGTCTCTACTGGAAACTCCTCGCCGTCACCAATGGCCTCCTTTTTGCACCAAGGGAGACATCTTGATTTCTTGACTGTGTTTGATGTGTCCGATAACTCCTTTATTTTCTGTTCCTTTGCTCCTGCAGAGTCCATGGCGTCCTCTCCTTGTCCCTCTGACTGCTCTCTTACTTTCTCTTTCCTTTTCCCCCCTTCCTTTTGCCCTTCTCTTTTCTTTTCCCCACCCCTTAGGTGTTCCCAGTCATCAGGGTCCCACCAGCCTTCTATTCTCTTTATAGTCACTGATGTAGCTTTAAATGCCATCACCATGCCACTGATGCCTTATTTCCTGTCTCCAGTGCAGGCATCCCTTCTGAGCTCCTAAGCTGGTGTCCAGTGGACCCTTGAATATCACCTGGTTGTCCCATAGATTCCTTAAATTCAACATGTCCAACACTGGGCTTAGTATCTTACCTAAGTCTTCCTCCAGTTTTCTTCCCCTCTGGCAAAGGGACCAGAGTGCACCCAACCTTGAAACAAGGGAGTCATCCTGATCTCCTCCCTCCCCTTCACTCACATCTAATTAGTCACAGGCTGTGGTGAGTTTACCTGTGAAATCGCTTGTGAATGGCATGACCACTGTCTCTTGTTCCTTATCCTTATACAAGTTGCCTTGTCTTGCCTCTGCTATACTGTGAACTCAATGAGATCCATCTTCAGCTTGGTCTGTCTTGTTCATCATTTTATCCCCTGTACCAGGATAGTGCTGAGGCACAAAATAGGTGCTCAATACATATTTGTTGAATTGATCAGCAGTCCTTGCCTTGAACTATCCCTGCTTCCTCTTTACATCCATGGTTCATGTAATTGCTGGATTCTCTTTCCAACAGTAGACGTCCTCCAAGATGATTCTCCATGATCCTTGGCATCTTATGTTCATGCCTTTATGTAATTTCCTCCCCTTACTCTTGGGCTGAGCCTAGTGAATCACTTCTAATGTATAGAATATGGCAAAAGAAGTGACAGGATGTCATCTCTAAGATTAGATGACAAAAAGACTCTGGCTTCCATTTTGCATGCCTTTTCTCGCTTGCTCTCTCTGAGGGAAGACAGCTACTATGTTGTGAGCTCTCCAGTGGAAAGACCCGCATGGCAAGGAACTGAGGAAGACCCTCCAGCCAATAGCCATCGAGGAGAACCATCAACAACCATGTGAATGTGCTAGGAATGGGATTCTCCCCCACTTGAGCTACCAGATGAAACTATAGTCCTGGCCAACACCTTGTCTGCAGCCTTGTGGGAGACCCTGATCCACAGAAACAGTAAGATACTAAATATTTATTGTTTTATGCTGCTAACTTCCATGAAGATTTGTTATGTATATATAGATAACTAAGACATGACCTAAGGCTTAATTTCAAACTGCAGTCTCTAATAACTGACATTAACTGTGGTATGTCCATACTATGAATATTTTGGAGTGGTTAAGAGAAGCTAAGTCAATCTATACTAATGTGAAAAGGCTTTCAAGACCTTGGATTTTAGAAAGCAAAGGGCAGGGGTGCCTGGGTGGCTCGTCTGATTTCAGCTCAGGCCATGATCTCACAGTTCACGAGTTTGAGCCCCATGGAATCTGCTTCAGATTCTGTGTCTTCCTCTCTCACTGGCCCTCTCCTGCTCATGCTCTCTCTCTCTCTCTCTCTCTCAAAAATAAATAAAAACATTTTTTTAATTAAAAAAGCGAAGTGTAGAGGAATACTTAACATAGGGTATCATTCATGTTAAAGAAAAAGACCCAACACAACAGACAAAATATTGTCTATAGCTACATGTAAGTGTATGCAAATGAATGTAAAATGCAAAATAATCCTGGAGGTAACCATATCTTCAGACAGCAGTGGTTACCTCAGGATGGTTAAGAAAGACTTAAACTATGTCTATAGTTTTTGAAATTTTAACTCAAAGCATGTATTCATGTAGCGCTTTTATAATTGCAAAAATAAATGTTACCCTAAAAAGGAAAGAAGCAGGCATAGTGGGTTAGTTTTTCAACATGGAAATTTCCTTAATTAGTAAAGCTTATTCCAGGAAAACTCAAATAAAATAAAATAAAATAAAATAAAATAAAAGACGAAAGTCTGTGATAACTCCCATCTTTCCAGTTAACCGTTATTAACAGTTGGTTCTATATCCTTCCATACTTATTTCTGAACCAAAAAATAAAAATGGGTTCACTTATTGTTCTATAGCCTAGTTTTTTCTTTTCTTTTCTTTTTTCTTTTTCTTATTTAAAAAAAATTTTTTTAATGTTTATTTTTGAGAGAGAGAGTGCAAGTTGGGGAGGGGCAGAGACAGAGGGACAGAATCGGAAGCAGGCTCCAGGCTCTGAGCTAGCTGTCAGCACACAGCCTAATGTGAGGCTTGAACCCGTGAACCTCGAGATCATGAGCCAAAGTCGGACTCCCAACCGACTAAGCCACCCAGCTGCCCCTTCCTTTTTTTTTTTTTTTAATATTTATGTATTTATTTTTGAGAGAGACAGAGAAAGAGAGAAGGGCAGAAAGAGAGAGAGAGAGAGACAGAGAATCCCAAGCAGGCTCCACCCTGCCAGCAGTGCAGAGATGGATGGGGGGGGGGGGCGGGGCCGGGGGTGTGGATCTGAACTCACAAACCTTGAGATCATGACTTGAGCCAAATTGAAGAGTCAGATGCTTAACCGACTGAGCCACTGATTTTTTTCTGTTAATGATATATTATGGAATCTTTCTATACTCACACATATGGAACTATTAATTTTTTTTTGCATATGCTTCCTGCTGGGTCCTTAGGGGTTAGCACAGTGCTTGAAGCTTAGTAGATACTCCAAAAATACCCACTGAATGAGCTCCTTTATCTAGTCAACTACTATTAGACAATTGGTTTGATTTGTATTCATCTCTATGGCTATTCAACTGTCAAGAATGTACTGGGGAACTGGACACCAGGCAGAATGCACTGAGCCTACCCGGCGTGCTTAGGAAATTCATTTAGACGGAAAGTGCCACAGTCAGGGTCCCAGCAGGAGAGAGACGGCACACTCAAATCAGGCAATTTGAGCACCGTGTAACAAAGGGACCCTTTCCAGAGCAGGGCAGGGTATCAGAACTCCGAAAGCATCCTCAAGGATTAAGTACGGGAGGCTCTGTTAGCACCCAAGGCCTGCAGAGGTGGCAGAGGAGTGGCTGACTACTGTAGCCTGGACCCTGAGAGGCCCACACGGACAGGCCATCTCCATGTCACCCTTAGGCACCCAAAGACCCGACAGGAAGGAAGCTGGCAATTTAATACCCCGAATCCTACTCTCCTCCTTCCCCCTCCCCCCAGTCACCTTCTGGGAGTCCCTCTGGGTCAAAACCATGGGCAGCCAGAGGGCAATGGAGCCCTTTGAATAATCTGTGCACTTGGCCTTCCAAGGCATAAGGCATACAGCATACAGTAAGTGCCCAATAAATGTGTCATTGAATATAACACAGCAATTCTTCAAGGTAGGCACTTAAGTTTCAGTGGAGAAACCGAGGCTCAGAGAGGATAACTAACTTGCCCAAGGTCACACTAGTTTCCTAGGGCTCCTGAGCTCTGTGCTCTTGAGGGCTGGGGAGCTCACATCTGAGGGCGTGTAGGTCAGCACAAACCTGTTGTCCAATGTTGAAATTCCCCCAACACAGGCCACAGCTGGGCATCCAAATTCCCCTGCGGCTTCGGTGACATGTGAGGTGGTAGCTCAGGTGGGGTGACAAGCCCCCTGCCACGCCAGCCACGCCACCATTGAGGCATGCCCAGGAGAGGTGGCAGAATGCAAGCTGAAAATCTGATCCTGGACACAGCTGCTCAGGTTCAAGTGCTGCTCTGTCTCCCCTCCCCAACCCCTGAGCTATGTAGCCTTGGGCAAGTCCCTTGTCTCCTCCTGGTTCTGTCCCTCCCTTTGTAAAGTGAGGGTGATCACGGCACTTATTTCAGAATGACTGTTGTGAGGGCTTCATGAGTGAAAACATGTGGAAAACCCGCGACTCATTTTTGTCGTGTCTACTTGGAGTCACAGAGGACAACTGCCTCCTGGCCTTGCCTGCCCTGCAAAGGCCTTGGGGTACCATGTCTCCTTAGTAGGGCTTTGCTCCTCAAAGCCAGAGGCAACTCATCTAGGGCTATAAAGGGCCAGACATTCATTAGTTTTGGCTTTGTGGACCATACATCTCTTTCCCAGCTGCTCACCTCTGCCTTCCCAGTGCCAAAGCCGCCAGAGACCATCAGTAAACGTAAGTGCAGCTGGGTTCCAATAAACCTTTATTTATGGACTCTGAAATCTATATTTCCTGTCACAAAATATTTTTTTAATTCTTTTTCAATGACTTAAAATTTCTCAAACCGTTCTTAGTTGGTGGGCCAACAAGAGGCAAGCCAGTCGGTAATTAGCCAAACCCTTGTCTGGACCCCTCCAGGCAGAATGCCCCCCCCCCCCCCCCAGCAACGCCCATGATACCTGACTTTCTTCTGTGTTCGCTCAGAGTCAGGCCTGGGAACAAACCCCTCCTCTTCCGGTTAGAGATGAATCTACCACGGTGCCGGTGCCGAGTGACCTGGCTTCAGGCAGTCGCCTCCGCCTCCGCCTCCGCGGTGCTGGGAACTTCAGCCCCTCTGGCTTTTCTCCAGTTCTTCCAAGGGGCCAGCTCCTTCCTGCCCCAGGGCTTCCAGAAGGGCACTTCCCTCTGTGCTGAATGCACCTGCCCACGCGTGATCGTGGGACCGTGGGTGTCTTTGTTCCCTCTTATACTCTGTGCCTCGCATACAGTGAGTGCCCCAAAAGTGTGCACCAAATTTAACCCCACAACAGTCCCTTAAGGTAGGTGCCTCTATACCAACAGGAAAACTGGGGCTCAGAGAGATGACTTCACTTGCTCAAGGTCGCACAGCTCGTTTTGGAGGCCTTAGCGCGCTGCACCCTGCTGCCTCAGAACTCTCAAATCACCTCATGTTCTGCTGCCACTGTCAATTATCTGGTGACCCTGGGCGAGTCACTTAGTCTCTCTGTGTCTCAGTTTCCTCATCAGTAAAATGGGCACAATAATAACAACAATGCCTTTCTCATTGGGTTGTCATGAGGATTGAATGAGCTCATAGTCTCACAGTGCATAGAAATGTGCCCGGCACACAGCAGGCACCAAATAAATGGTAATCCTTATCAGCATTAAGCTCTCAGCTATGAAGGAGATTGAGGGGGTCTTAGGTCTCGGGCAAAAAATAAAAAAATGACTTCTTTCTTACGCCCTTCGGTGACACTGTCTCCAGAGACCCTCAGTGGATTGGGGTGGCCGCGTAACCCTTGGTGCCAAGGGCCCTGGGACGAGAGGCCCCTGGGCATTTCTAGTGAAAATCAGAACCTCTCAGACGAGGAGGTGAGTCTACACTGGCTTCGTGGGGGTTAATCCAACCAGAATGTGTTTATTTTCCCCTGTGTCTGGAAGGGCCTCTCTGGTCTCCATGGCAACGTGATTTCCTGTCCTGGTTTTCCCTTGGACGAGATACCTGCTGAATGCAGAGACGTCTGGGCTAAAGCTTGGGGCGGAGGCCAGGGTTGAGGCAGTCCACTTTAGCCGCCTCCCCCACGCCAGCCGGGTGGGCAGCCCAGCCAGGGCCCATGTCACAGGAGCCTTTGTTTACCGGCCCAGACATCCAACTTGAGGGTGACGTCATGGAATCCAACCCGGAATCCTTGCTACGCCCCATTTTCTTTCTTTCTTCATTTTCAAGGGTTTTGTTCCTTCCTGTAGCTGAGGAAACAGAGCCTCACACGCATCCCCAGTTTGCTAAGAATATTTCTAAGCCCCTCCTAATCACAGGTCATACCCCGAGTCTGGAAATGTCACTAACATTCATTCATTCATTCATTCATTCTTTCTTTCTTTCTTTCTTTCTTTCTTTCTTTTTTTTTTTTAGTAGTTGTTTCATTCATTTAACAAGCATGTGTGTACTGGATTAAATGCCAAAACTCTGCTGGAGCTGAAGAAACGAGGGGAATAGATTGGGTTTTCAGTCTGTCTGAGGAACGTGTCTGCTGTAGAACGGGGATGGGGTGGGAATGACTGAACACTATCCAATATGCCTTGTGCCATGACAGAGGACTCTGCATGGTGCCACGGAACTGTGGTGGCATGCCCAACCTCTGCCACCTGCCTGCATTCAGATCCAGATCCTAAACTCCATGGCCTTAGGCAAATCCTAGCATGAGCCTTGGTCTTCTCATCTGTAAAATGGGCATACCCACTTGGGGCTTTCCAGAACACAGTGGTTAGGAGTCTGCCTTCTGGAGTGGCACTGACTGGTTCAGGTCTCAGCTCTACCATTTATCAGCTCTGTGTCCTGGAGCAGGTTAGATAACCTCTCTGTTCAGCAGGGACTGACATAGTGCTGTTTGAGGTTTAAATGAGTGAATACGTGCATCTGGGACAATACTCTTAGATCTGTTGTATTATCACCACTACCTCAAGGGCCCCTGGGAACCCAAAGTAGGGAGAATTGAAGAATGAGGAGTGAGAGAAGCTTTACCAGAGGAGGTAGCATCTAGATAATTAGCTATTCGGTACCTATACCTTCCCCTACTTCCTTGAGGTCAAGGATCTTATTCCTACCTCCTAGCATACTCTATGGAGCAGATCAGTGATTATGTGAATGGTTGAACAGCTAATGAGTAAGTCCAACCTCACTGTCACACATATAATTTGACTAAGACCCTCTGTGATGGTTAATTGTATGTGTTAGCTTGGCTGGGCCACAGGATGTCCAGATATTTGGTTAAACATTATTTCTGGATGTGTCTGTGAAAGTGTTTCTGGATGTGATTACCATTGGAATTGGTAGACTGAGGAAAGCAGATTGCTCTACCTAGTGTGGGTGGGCCTCATCTAATCTGTTGAAGGCCTGACCAGAATAACAGGTTGAATAAAAAAGAATTTTCTCTCTCTGCCTGACTGTATTCCAGCTGGGACATTAGTCTTCTGCTTTCAGACTCAGACTTGGGCTGCAATTCATATCACTGGCTCTCCTGGGTCTTAGACCTTCAGATTTGGTCTAGAATAATACCATTGGCTCTCCTGGGTTTGGATTTCTTATCTTCCATAATCAAGTGAATCAATCCTTATAATAAATCTCTTTATCTATACTTCCTGTTATTTCTGTTTCTCTGAAGAGCCCTGACTAGTACATTCATCATTCACTGAATCTAATTTCTGGAAATTTCCTCCTAGCCCACCACACTAGGCTGTAGTTCTAACAAATCTTAAGAAGACATGGCTTTAGGGGCACCTAGGTGGCTCAGTCAGTTAAGCATCTGCCTCTTGATTTCAGCTTAGGTCATGAGTTTTGGCACAGTTCATGAGTTTAAGCCCTGAATCAGGCTCTGCACTGACAGTTCCGAGCCTGCTTGAGATTCTCTCCCACTCTCTCTATTCCTCCCCTGCTCGAATGCTGTCACCCTCTCAAAAAATAAAAAAATAAATATTTTTTAAAAAGCCATAGCTTTATAGACTGTCCCAATTTTCTTGGACATTCTTCTTTCTTTTTCCTGGCAGGTGAAACCCTATTCAATCATTTACTCATGTGTATTCAAAATAACAACTATGGGGGCGACTGGGTGGCTCAGTTGGATAAGCGCCCAGCTTCAGCTCAGGTCATGATCCCACTCACGGGTTCAAGCCCCGCATTGGGCTCTGTGCTGACAGCTCAGAGCCTGGAGCCTGCTTTGGAGTCTCTGTCTCACTCTCTCTCTCTCTCTCTCTGCCCCTCCCCCACTATACTCTGTCTCCCAAAAATGAATAAATGTTAAAAAAATGAATTAAAAATAATAAAAATAAAAGAGTCTAAAAAAGAGGGCCTCCTCTGGAAGAAGAGGAAGCCTTCTCTCTTGAAGAGAAGCAAGTTTACTTCTCTAGTATTTCAACCAAAATCACTGAATCTTTTAGCTCTAGTGATTGTTTTAACTGGTGAGGTTTAGTGGCCAAGTTGAATATCTCTCCTTGCCCCCCAAACTCCCTCTCCTGATCCTCTGGGTGCCACAATGCCCAGGAGGCTGCCGCTGGGGCCACTCCCTGAGAACAGCCCTGTTAACATGCCCAGACGTCCCCAAGGAGGGTAGCCCATTTGCCATGTGGCTGTGTTCAGGACTGCCTGTCAACTGGTAATGCCAGCCATAGGTTGGAGCGGGATGGAAAGCAGCATGGATCTCTGGTGACTCGGGCCCAGCTGACCTTACCTCATCTATCAGAGCACCAACAATGCCAAAGAGACTAATACTATGCATCACTGAATAAAAATAAGGGGTAGATACGGGCATAGGAACTCTTCCAAAGGACTTCTGACATGGTTCTAAAGCATTCTTAGCCTTGTTGAAGCATGAGGTCATTCCAATTTTCCATCTGATGGTGGCTTGGCCCCAAACCAATCACCAGTAGTTTAGTGAGTTGGAGCACACCCATCCAGCTTCACTCACAGGCCGCAGCCCCTGAGCCCTGACTGGATCAGTGTGCCAGCGCCTAGAGGTGCCAGGAGGATGGGGTGTGGCCGTAGGATGCCTCCCTCCAGGCAGTGTCCCTAGGCTATCGCCCAAGAAGGGGGACAGCTGATTGGTGCATGTGGGGAGGGTGTGGGGAGGGGGTAATTCCGTGGCTCTTTTTATATATCTGAGAGTTTGAGAAGCTTCCTGGGGATGAATTTGTGCTAAAAGTGCTTGTTTCGGGGCACCTGGGTGGTTCAGTCCTTACACATCTGACTTTAGCTCTCAGGTCATGATCTCACAGTTCATGATTTCGAGTCCCACGTTGGGTGAGCATGAGCCCCACAATGGGTGAGCCCTGCTTCTCTCTCTCTCTCTCTCTGTCTTTCTGTTTCTTTCTCTCCCTGCCCCTTACTCACTTTGCATCCCCTCTCTCTCTCAAAAATAAATAAATAAATAAAATGAAAGTGCTGTTTGGCTCAAAGATAATGGGTCAGAGGTGAGTCCTTGGAGACCAGCCCTGTAATCTGAGCTTGATAAGAAGCCATGTGTGCATGCCTCTGGGCATAGGTGAGAATGGTGGCTGACCTTGCCCATTGCTTACCTAATATCCATTCTTCTTGTTCTTCCCTTGTTTTGTTTTGGGCAGGACTGTGCACAATCACCTTCTTTCATCCTTTCTTGAAGCTAGTGGTGGCCCCGTGAAGGCATGCTTGCCAATGACGAGTAAGCAGAGCTTTGCTAGAGGTGTGTGGGATAGCTTTGGCTTCTGTATTAAAAAACTACACTCAGGGGCGCCTGGGTGGCCCAGTCAATTGAGCGTCTGACTCTTTGTTTCTGCTCAGGTCATGATCTCATGGTTCCTGGGATTGAGTCCCCTAGGGACCTGAGCTGACAGAGCAGAGCCTGCTTGAGATTCTCTATCCCTCTCTCTCTGTCCCTCCTCTGCTCTCTCTCTCTCTCTCAAAATAAATAAAATTTTAAAAAAGTTACACTTGGAATTGGCCCTCCCCTTTATCCATCCCCCTTCTTTCTGCCTTGGTCCAGGACTTGATGGCTGGAGCTGAAGCAGCCATTTTGTGGCCAAGAGAATCACAGAGACACAGACTCTGATAATATTAAAATATTGAGGCAAGAGCAGATACTATTACTTCTTGGTATCTTTTCCTCTTTCTTTTTAACGCTCTTTCTAATGTTTTCCTCTTTCTTTTTAACTCTCTTTCTAATGCTGGTTTCACATAGATGTGTGAGAAAACCAAATCCTTACTGTTGAGGTCGTTGTAAAGTAGGGTAGGATCCACAGACCCACAGCATCAGCATTACCGGGGAGTTTGTTAGAAACACAGACTCTTAGCCTCTCCCCCACCAGATTCCGAATCAGAATCTGTAGCATCCTCGGTTGAATCATATGTCCATGAAATTGTGAGAAGACTTGGTTTTGGTAATTGTAGGAGTGGGGCTGATGCAATCTAATCAATACACAGAGGTTGCCTGGATGCCCACAAGACTGGATTAGCTGCCATTTTTAGCATTTACAGTAATGGGAGATCATCACAGGCAGCTGGAGTGGGAGAGAGAGAACATGGCAGGACAGACAGAAGGACTCATCCGTGGAGCATTTCCTGGGCATTTATTAAATACTTACATGTTCTGGGCACTGTTACAAGTACAATGCCAGAAGTAGCTTATTTAATCTCCATGGCAACCTTATGACTCATTTCATGGCTGAGTAAACTGAGGCACAGGTAGGGCAAATTATAGAGCTGATAAATGGCTCTGGAAAATTCTGTTTCCAGGTTCTGCACTCTCTCCCTTAAGATCTCCCCCACAGTCTTCAGGGAGAATATCAAGGGAGCTAGAAGGTGGATATGTATTTTTTCATGTTCCTATTTTTACACCCAGCTCATGTGGCCTGAGAGGTCTGGACTAAACAGTCATGATCTTGTGTTGCCTTCAAAACTTCATTCCATCAAGACATATTTGTTGAGTGCCCAGCAGGTGCCTGGAACTGGGGACACAAGGGTGAGCAAGACAGCCCTCCTGCCTCCGTGGACTTGTGGGAGGACAGACAGACAGTTGGTGTGGTGTGACTGGCTTTTTGAGGGTAAGCAAAGTGGGCAGCACTGTGGGAGCACAGAAGAGGGACACTGGACCCCGGAAGGCTTGCAGGAGACAGGAAAGAGCCAGATGAGGCCTGAAGGATGAGCAGGTGATATTCAGGCAAAGCTGGGTTGTGTCAAAGGGGCTTCTGAGAGAACAACAACCATAGAGGCAGGAAAGACGGCACTGGAGTGTCACTGATACCACACTGTCAACAGCCAGCCTGGAGGGGTGGAGAAGGGCAGAAAGGAGAGAGAGAGAGAGAGAGAGAGAGAGAAAGAGAGAGAGAGAGAGAGAGAGAGAGAATCCCAAGCGGACTTCTCTGTCAGCATAGAGCCCAATGCAGGGCTTGATCCCATGAATGATGAGATCATGACCTGAGCTGGATCATCAAGAGTTGGATGTGGGCTCCTGGGTGGATCAGTCATTTGAGCATCTGACTTCAGCTTAGGTCATGATTTCATGGTTTGGGAGTTCGAGCCCCACATCGGGCTCTCTGCTGTCAACACAGAGACTACTTCAGATCCTCGGTCCCCCTCTCTCTTCCCCTCCCCTGCTTGTATTCTGTCTCTCAAAAATAAATAAAACATTTGAAAAGAAAGAGTTGGATATTTACAGGTAGATATTATTAATTCCCGTTTTACAGACGTGGACACTGAGTCTCCAAGAGGCTAAGCGATGTGCCAAATGTTAGTGTTATGTGGCAAATCAGTAACAGAGACAGGCTTTTAAATCTAGACCTGACACCAAATGCTCTGCTCCTTCCACTACACTTTATCCGGCCCCTTCTAGGATCAGAGACTCTCTACCCCTTAGTGCCCAGAGACGCTGGCCAGCAGTCACCCCAGTGTCTAATAATAATGGCATCAAAAGTTGTCCCCGAGGGCACCTGGCTACCTCTGTCAGTGGATTGTGCCACTGTTGATCCTGGAGTTGCAAATGTGAGCCCCTCATTGGGTGTAGATTTTACTTAAAAAATTTTTTTTTTAATTAAAAAAAAATGGTGGAGGCACCTCAGTCAGATGAGCATACAACTCTTGATTTTGGCTCAGGTCATGATCTCACAGTTTCATGAGTTCAAGGTCCACATTGGGCTCTATACTGACATTGCAGAGCCTGTTTGTGATTCTTTCTCTCTCTCTCTCTCTCTCTCTCTCTCTCTCTCTCTCTCCCCACCCTCCACCTCTCTCTCTCTCAAAATAAATAAGTAAACTTAAAAAAATTATCTCTCCCTGTTCCTTAAAAAAAAAAAAGATTTTCTCTCTCCCTCTGCTTCTCTTCCTCACTCTCTCAAATAAGTAAATAAAATTTTTAAATTTTTTAAAAAGAAGAAAAGGTTGCCTTGGAGGTTTCCCTCACGCTCTTCCCGTTCTCTTGCTGCATTCCTGAACCCTCATTGGCTGCTGTGGCTCTCCAGGGTAGAGGTGCTTGATTGGCTGTGCTCAGTAACTAGGTTCAAGATGATGGGCGCTGAGTTGTCCAGATGGCCTTACCCAATGAGGTCCTGGCCCTGGGGAATATACCACACATGTGTTTCCACCCCAATCCTTTTTTTGGGGGCGCGGAGAGAGAAAGTGTGAGCAGGGGAGAAGGGCAGAGGGGGAGAGAGAGAGGGAGAAAGAGAGAGAGAATCTCAGGCAGGTACCACGCTTAGTGCACAGCCCCATGTGGAGCTTGATCCCACAACTGTGAGATCATGACCTGAGCCAAAATCAAGAGTCAGATGGTTAACTGACTGAGCCACCCAGGCGCCCCTCCACCCCTGATCCTTGATCCCACACCTTTAGACATTCCCCACTTATCGACACATTAAGCATCTTTTCTAGCTTCTTTAGCAAAGCCCTGGGACCTCCACACAGACCTCCCCCTGCTCTTTGGATTGGTTGTCACTGACCCAATGCCAGGAGGCTGCCAAATGGAATCTGGTCATCCTGAGCTGAATTAATGGAGGCATAGGGCCCAGAAGCCAGAGGTGGACTTGGATCAGCCCTCACTGGGTGAGAACATTCAGTTCTGGGAGGAGGGTTGCCAGAAGAAGCCAGTTCGCAGGAGATTGTCCAGAGTGAGAGGCTGGAAGCCAAGTTGTATGAGTAACGCTGAAGGAATTGGGGTTGTCTGGCCTGAAGCAGAGATGACTCAGGAGGGGGTGGCTCCCAGACGAGGCTGCGGGAAGCTGGGGGAACCTTTCAGGAGCCCGGTCTTCATCCACTTCAGAATTCCTTCCCCTGCTGGCTGAGGGGCCTCTGGTGCTCCTGAGTGCCTTCTGAGCTCACCACTCACTGCCCTTTAGTACCTTCCCTTTTCCTCAAACCCACCGTCCTGCTCTCCCTCCTCTCATTTTTGCAAATGATTGTGACTTCTTTCTTTCCTGAGAAAATTGAGGCCAGCAAGAAAAAATCTCTACACCACCAACTAATTAGTATCTGACCTCATCTGTTCCTTCTTCCTGCTGGTCTTCTGGAAAAGAGATTGGACTCCTTCCAAGGTGATTTCTTCCACCCAGACTCTGGGGGCCATCCATCAACCTCATGCCTGATCCTTCATCTCCCATATTCTGCTGCTTTCTCCTCTTCCTATACAGAACCTCAGGCCTCATATGTAAGCTCTGTCGAGTCTTCTGGCCACACCGCAGTCTCCCAGTGCTACTGAAGATACTGTAGAATATTAGGATGAGCATACAAAATGGCTATTTTTCTGGGAATGGCTTTATCGAGATATAATTCACATACCCTAAAATTCATGCACTTAAAGTGTATGAATCATGTGCACCTGTGACTAACGTGACATTATGTGTCACCTATACTTAAGTAAAAAAAAAAAAAAGATGTACAATCCAGTGGTTTTTCCTATATTCACAGTGCAACTATCATGATCAGTTTCAGAACATTTTCAGCACCCCAAAAGGAAACCCCAATATCCTTTAATTATTACCTCCCTGTCCCCCAAGCCCCCACCCATGCCCTAGGCAGCCACTAATTTACTATGTGTGACTATGACTATCTATTTGCCTAGTCTGGACATTTCATATCAATGGAATCACATAATATGTGATTTTTGTTTTTCAGCCTGGCTTCTTTCCCTGACTATAATATTTTCATGTTATAGCATGTATCGGTACCTCATCCCTTTTAATGGCCAAATAATATTCCACTGAATGGATATACCCCTTTTGTTTGTGCACATCTGTTAGTAGACCTTTGAGTTATTTCTACTTCTTAACTATGATGAACAGAGCTGCTGAATACATTTATGCATGAGTTTTTGCATAGATGTGTGTTTCCATTTCTCTTGGGTAGATTCTTAGAAGTGGAGTGGATGGATCCATATGGTAACTATGTTTAACTTTTTGACGCCCTGCTACATTGTTTACCAAAGTGGCTGCACTGTCTGACTTTCCCACCAACACTGTATAAGTAAGTGTTCCAACTTCAACTTCTCCACATTCTTACCATTCCTCGTGATTATCTGTTTTGTTTTTGTTTTTTTTTATGGTGATCCGAGTGGGATGAGTGATATCTCATTGTGGCTTTGCTGTACATTTCCCTGGTGACTAATGATGTTGAGAGTATTTTCGTGTGCTAGTGACTATTCGTGTATCTTCTTGGCCAACTGTCCATACTGATCCTTTGCACATTACATATTTGGGTTAGGTGTCTTTTTATTATTGAGTTGGCAAGGGTTCTTTATATTTATTTTCTAGATACAAGTCCCTCATCAAATATATGAGTTGCCGGGGCACCTGGGTGGCTCAGTCAGTTAAGCGTTCAACTTTGGCTCAAGTCATAATCTCATGGTTCGTGGGTTTGAGCCCCACATCAGGCTCTGCACTGTCAGATTGGGATTCTTGTTCCCTCTCTCTCTTCCCCTTCCCGACTTGCACTTTCTCTATCTCAAAATAAATAAATAAAAATATTTTAAATATATGAATTTCCAATGTTTTTTTTTCTTTAAAACATTTTTTTAACATTTATTTAATTTTGAGAGAGTGTGTGTGAGAGCAGGGGCAGGGGAAGGGCAGAGTGAGGGAGACACAGAATCCAAAGCAGACTCCAGGCTCCACACTGTCAGTGCAGAGCCCAAGGCAAGGCTCAAACTCATGGACCATGAAATCATGAGAGTTGAAGTCAGACTCTTAACTGACTAAGCCACCCAGGCACCCCAGTTTTCTTAAATTATATGGGTTGTCTTTTAATTTCCTTATAGTATCCTTGGATGCACCAAAGTTTCTGATTTTTATGAAGTCCAATTGATCTACTTAATTAATTTATTTTGTTGTTGTGTTTCTTGTGCTTTCGATGTCATATCTTAGAAACCATTGCCATATCCAAGATCATAAAGATTTGCTCCTATATTTTCCTCTAAGAATTTTATAGTTTCAGCTCTTACATGTAGGTCTTTGATCCATCTTGAGTTAATGGCATGAGATATGGAATGAGCTTCATTCTTTGCATTTGAATATCTGTGGTCCCAGAACAGCTATTTTTTTTAAGATTTCATTTTTAAGTTATCTCGACATCCAACATGGGCTTTGAACTCATAACCCTGAGATCAAGAGTCTCACGCACTTTGGCCTGAGCCAGCCAAGTACGCCTTCACACTAGTTGTTGAAAAGACCTCTCTTTTCCTCACAGAATACTTTTAACATCCATGGTGAAAATCAATTGATCATAAGTATGACCATAAGGTTTACTTTTGGATTTTTAATTCTATTCCATTGATCTAAATGTCTAACCTTGCACAAACTATGTTTCAATTACTATGTTTGGTAATAACTTTTAAAATTAAAAAATGTGTGAGGTGCCTGGATGGCTCCGTCGGTTAAACATCTAACTCTTGATTTTGGCTCAGGTCATGATCTCACAGTCATGAGATGGAGCCCCACAAGTCAAGCTCTGCAGTGGGCATGGAGCCTGCTTAAGTTTCTCTCTCTCTCTGCCCCTCCCCCATTTGCTCTCTCAAAATAAATAAACTTAAAAAAATGTTTAATAAAATAAAATTGGGAAATGTAAGTCTTCCAACTTTGTTCTTTTTCTGGATGCTTTTAGCTATTCTGGCTCCCTTGCATTTCCATATAAATTTTAGGATTGGCTTGTCAATTTCTATAAAAAATACAACAGGGATTCCAATACAGATTGTGTTATATTTCTGGATCAATTTGAAGAGTGTTGCCACCCCAACAAATTGAGTCTTTTGGATATCCTTCCATTGTTTAAATCTCTAAAAAATAAAATAGAAAAAATAAACCTTCTCTAATGTAATTGCTATTTTTGTAAATTCCAAAACAGTTGAATATTCGCAATGTGGGACGGTTCAGCTGAATACAGAGGGAAAAGAAAATCTTTCAAACCTGTCCACAAAGCCAGCGTGATAATGAGACACAAATCACAATCTAGTAGCACCTTAAAACCGTATAGCGCACCACAGCCTGTTAGCGACAGGGCGGTGGTTTCCTGTGGGAGGCACGGAGGGTGGAAACCCGGAAATGGACGTGGAGACCTTGTGGGGGTGGAGTCGAATGTGTGCCTTAACTTGTGCAGTAGTTTGTCCAGCTTTGCGCCTTTTGCTCTCGTAAATAAATAAGTTCATTTAAGCAAATGGAAAAGCTCAGCCCTACAGTTGTGGTTATTTGAGGAATACAACGCTAATGACTAATACTTACGGAGCATTCACTATCAGCCATATGCTATTTCAAGGCCCTTGTCTGTATTTATTCCTTGAAATCCTGCAACAGTCCTGTGAGCTGTGTGCTGTTTGTTGATTCTTTTATTTATTTCTTTTATTTTTTTAAGTAATCTCTATGCTCAACATGGGGCTTAAACTCACAATCCCAAGATCAAGAGTCAAACGTTCCATCCACTGAGCCAGTTGGCACCCCTGGTTGGTTGCTTTATAAAAGAGGGAACAAAGGCACAGAGAATCGAAGAAATTTGCTGGGTGGACGAGTGGAAGAGCTAGAACTTCAGCCAGACAGCGTGGCCTCTCAAGTTCTGTGTCACACAGACTCTTTATTGATATTAGAGGAACCTTTAATACTGGCTACGGGAGGATGACCACATGACCCTTCTTAGACACTGACCGAGTATTCAATAAATTTCAACATCCATTATTGACATGATAAAAACATGTTTCAGTTTTAAAATGCATCATGTTTAAGGTTGGACACTAGAAGCGTTTTCTATTAAAGCCAACGACAAGATAAGAGAAATATATTGCCACTATTATTTAACATTATTCTAGATGTACCAAGATTGAAAAATAAGAAGTTTATGAACTCCAAAGTGGAGACAACATGATAATTATTTTCAAGTAATAGAACTGCATATCTAGATTACCTAAGAATACTAATTAATTAAAAGCATCTTATAAATGATGAATTAAGTCAGAATTAAGTTGCTTATAAAATGAATGTCCCCAAATCAACAGCATTTCTATGTTGTAGAAAAAAACAGTTAGAAAAAAAATATTGTACTTAAAAAAAGCGCCAACACCAACTATTACAACATCAGCAACAACAAAAATGAAGGAAGATGAAAGAAGAAACAGATGAAGACATACCCTGTTCACCAATAAGAAGATTGAAAATGATGTAAAGATGCATGTTTTCCATAAACTAAACTTTACATTAATTTTGTATAAATAAAAAGTACATTTGAAGGGTTGTGTTTTTTGCGGGGAGAGGGGTAGAAGTAGACTCACTGAGTCTAAAGTTCAAATGGAAAAATAAACAAGTGAGGCTAGCCAGGAAAATTCTGAAAAAGGAAAGTAGTAAAGAAGGATTAACCCCAGTATATACTGAAGTATACGCTAAAGCTGCATTTATGGGAAAAAGTTTGGGGCTGGTACATGAGAGAAAGACAAATTACAAAACAGATTAGGATCTAGAAATCAACCCAAATACCTTTGAGAAGCTGGTATATAGTAAAGCTATAGTTTTTTGAATCAGGGTGAAAAAGTAGAATGATACAGTGCAGTTACTGGCGTTGGGGTCATTGGCTAGCCATTTAAAAAAATATAAGTTAATGGTGGATGCCTATCTGATTCGTATACCAAATAAATTCCAGACCGATAAACAATTTAAATGTAAATAAATGAAACAGGAAAGAGGAAAACACGGAAGTTTACGTGCATGAGCGTGCGCATGCGCACACACGCACACACAATTTTGACGGATAGTCTTTCTAGGAAAGAAACAAAACTTAGAAGCTAAAAAGAAGGAGGCACCTGGGTGGCTCAGTTGGTTGAAGCGTCTAACTTCGGCTCAGGTCATAATCTCACGCTTCGTGGGTTTGAGCCCCACGTTGGGCTCTGTGCTGACAGCTTGCAGGCAGGAGCCTGCTTCAGATTCTGTATCACCCCCTTTCTCTTCCTCTCCTGCACTCATGCTCTGTCTCTCAAAAACAAATTTATTTTAAAAAACGTAAATGGGGCGCCTGGGTGGCTCAGTTGGGTGGGTGTGCAACTTGGGCTCAGGTCATGACCTATTGACTTGTGAATTCAAGCCTCTCACCGTGCTCTGTGTTGATAGCTCAGAGCCTGGAACCTGCTTCAGATTGTGTGTCTCTGGCTCTCTCTGCCCCTCCCCCACTCATGTTCTGTCTGTCTCTCCCTCTCTTCCAAAAATAAATAAACATTAAAAAATGTTTTTAATTTTTAAAAAGAAGCTAAAAAGTTGGCTACATAAAATTGAAAATTAGCTGCACAGTATAAAAATAAAAATAGCACAAAGTTAAAAGGTAGCAAGCTAGAAAATATATTTTGAAATCCAGACAACAGACAAAAAAGCCAATGTCTTTCATATATGAAGAGTTTTTATAAATAAACAGGAAAATAGGAATAGTTTTAAAATTGGACAAAGAATATAAAGCAGCTCATAAAAAAGAAATTGCTTATCAACACATAGAAAGTTTCTTGGGGGCACCTGGCTTGCTCAGTCGGAAGATCACAAGACTCTTGATCTTGAGGGGTTGTGAGTTTGAGCCCCACATTGGGTGTGGAGATTACTAAAAATAAACACACTTTTTAAAAAAGGGAAAAAGAAAATTTCTCAGCCTCACTAGTGACTAAAGAAACATAAATTAAAATGAGATAACAGATTGGCAAAGATACAAAGGTTTCATAGTGTCCCAAATGAGAAAGGAAATAGGTGCTCTTATAAATTGCTGGCAAGAGTATATATTGGGCACAATCTTTTTGAAAGGCAGCTTAGTAATATTTATTACCTTCTTAAATGTTCATATCCTTTGACCCAACTAATCTCCTTCCACGAATTCATGCCACAGAGATCTCAGATATGTCAACAAAGGTGTAAATAGAATAATTTTCTTTGACCATCACAAACTAACAGAAAACCTGGAAATACAGAAAAAGAACGTTTTTCCTGAACCAACCACTGACACAATCTGGAAATAGACCCAAATACATGCCTCATCACCATGGAGTGAGTTAGAGTACATTTTCCACAAGCTAGGAAATTCTCCCACATAACTTCCACACGATGATCGATGATCGTTGAAATCAGGAAATGAACGTTGATATTCTCTACTCTTGAGACCCTTTTCAAACCCGTAATTATCTTAACAATGTCTTTTTAGCAAAGGCATCCAGAGAATCCAACATTGTTTTTAGTTGAGCTCTTTCATCGCTTTCAACCACAAACAACTCATGGGTCTTTCCTGGACTGTCATTAACCTTGACACTTGACTGAATTACAAGCCAGTTGGTCTGAAGAATGCCCCACAGTTTAGTTTGTCTGAGGTTTCCTCATTTTTGCATTTAAGTCATGCACCTTTGGGAGACACAGCACAAGAGCTTCTCCTTGCTTCCTACCTACCAGATGCTGCTAGATTTTGAGGTGACATCCACTTTGATGACTCTGTGAAGGTGGCGTCTCTCAGGCTTCTCTATTATAACATTGCTCTTTTCTCTTTTAATTTGTAAGTATTTTGTGGGAGGTGTTTTGATATTATGTAAATATCCTCTTTCTTGTCAAACGTGTGTGTGTGTGTGTGTGTGTGTTTGGAAACCACCTTATTGACTCACATATTTAGAGTGTGTAATTTGCTAAGTTTTGATATATCTATACAGATGTGAAACCATCACCACAACCAAGATAATAAACCTCCACCACCCCTAAAAGTTTTCTCCTGCCTTTCTAAAATCTTTCTTTCTCATTCTCTCTGCATCTTCCCTATCCCCAGACAAGCACTGATCTACTGTCCAATACTACAAATAAGTTGCATTTTCTACAATTTTATTGAAATTGAATGATAATTTTCTTCTTTACTGATGTCTGAGTTTTTTCTATCAGCATAATGATGTTAAAATTCATCTATGTTTTGCACACATCAATAGTTCATTCCTCTGAAGTGCTGAAGAATATTCCATTGTGTGGATATACACCAATTTGTTTATCCATTGTTCTGTTGCTGGGCAATTGAGTTGTTCTTAGTTGTGGGTTATTACAAATGAAGCTTCTATAAACATTTACACACAAATCTTTGTCTGAACAAATGTCTTCATGTCTCTTGGATAAGTATCTAGGACTGTAATGGCTAGATCATATGTCAGGTGTGTGTTTACCTTTATAAGAAACTACCAAAATGGCTTTCCAAAGTACCTGAGTGATTTTACATCCCAGCCAGCAGGGAATGAGAGCGACAGATGCTTCATATCTTCACTAGCAACAGTATGACCAGTCTTTATTTTATTTTATTTTATCTTTTAATGTTTATTCAATTTTGAGAGACAGAGAGAGAGTACAAATGGGGGAGGGGCAGAGAGAGAGGGAGACACAGAATCTACAATAGGCTCCAGGCTCTGAGCTGTCAGCGTAGAGCCTGACATGGGGCTCGAACCCATGAGCAGTGAGATCATGACCTGAGCCAATGTCAGATGCTCAACCTACTGAACCACCCAAGCGCCCCTAATTTTGGACACTCTTATAGGTGTGTGGTATTACCTTACCATGGTTTAAATTTGCATTTTCCTAATTTAACTAAAGATGTTGAACTTGTGTATATCTTTTTTTTTTTTTTTTTGAGCATGCATATATCTTACTGAGTGAAGTGTCTGTTCAAATTTTTGACCCATTTAAAATATAAGTTGTTCTCTCAGGGCGCCTGGGTGGTTCGGTCGGTTAAGTGTCTGACTCTTGATCTTGGGTCAGGTCATGATCTCATGGGTTTGTGAGATCAAGCCCCACATCCAGCTCTGTGCTGACAGCACAGAGACTGCTTGGGATTCGCTCTCTTCCTCTTTCTCTGCCCCTCCCCCACTCATACTCTCTCACTCTCTCAAGATCTCAAAAACAAACATGAAAAAAATGTTTTTAAGAATTAAAAAAAATAAGTTGTCTTCTTATTACTGAGTTTTATATCTCCTTTATATATTCTGGATGCAAATTCTTTATTGGATACGTGATTGGCTTTATACCTATGTCAAAACTTATATTCTAGTCTGTGGCTTGTGTTTTCATTCGCTGAGCAGTGTCTTTTGAAGAGTTGAAGTTCTTTTTTTTAATGCTTTTTTATTTATTTTTGAGAGAGAGAGAGAGCATGAACAAGGGAGGGTCAGAGAGAGAGGGAGACACAGAACTCCAAGACAGGCTCCAGGCTCTGAGCTAGCTGTCAGCACAGAGCCTGATGCGGAGCTCGAACCCACAACCGTGAGATCATGACCTGAGCTGAAGTCAGAGGCTTAGCCGACTGAGCCACCCAGGCGCCCCAAAGAGTTGAAGTTCTTAATTCTTAAGTGTTATGGACTGTGTTTTCGGTAACTATGAAATCATTGCCCAACTCAAGGTCACAAAGATTTTTCCTATATTTTCTTCCAGAAATTCTACTGTTTTTGTTTTCAGGTTTAGACTTAAGATCCATTTTGAGTTTAATTTTGTATATGGTGTAGGGTATGAGTGAAGGTACTATTTCTTGCATATGGATACCCAGCAGAATTATTTTCCTACCCATTGCTGAAAATAGATTGGCCATAGTGTGTAGATTTATTTCAGGGTTTCCTGTTGTGTTACATTGACCTGTTTGTCTCTCCTGATGCTAAACTCCACTGTCTTGATTACAGTTACTTTCCAATAAATCTTGAAGTCAGGTTCTCTACATCCTCCACGTTTGATCTTTTTCTTTTTTCTTTTCATTTTTATTTATTTATTTTAATTTTGAGTAAAGCTCTCTCCCCAACATGGGGCTTAAATTTATGACCCCAAGGTCAAGAGTCCCATGCTGTATGCTCAGAGTCAGCCAGGTGCTCTGGTTTTATTCTTTTTCAAGATTTTTTTTTGCCCATTCTATCTCCTCAGCAGTTCTACATGAGATTGAGAATCAACTTGCCAATTTTTACCACACCAAGAAAGGCCAACCCTGCTGGGATTTTGATTATCATTGCATTAATTCTATAAATCAATTTGGGAAACACTGACATTTTACCAGTACTGAGTCTTCTGATCCTTAAACACAATGTATCTCCATTTATTTAGGTATTCTTTAATTTCTTTCAGTGATATTTTGTAGTTCCCTGTGTATAGATTTTGCATATGTTTTGTCAGACTTATCTCTAAGTATTTCATTTTGTTGTACATTTTTTATTGTTTATTTATTTTTGAGAGAAACAGAGCCCCACGTCTTTCATGGGTTTTTTTTGTTGTTTGTTTTTTGTTTTATGCTGTTGAATATGGTTGTGCTTTGGGGGCCTGGGTGGCTCAGTCGGTTAAATGTTTGACTTCGGCTCATGACCTCACCATTTGTGGGATCAAGCTCAGTATCAGGCTCTCTGCTGACAGCTCGGAGCCTGGAGCCTGCTTTGGATTCTGTCTCTCTCTCTCTGCCTCTCCACTGCTCGCACTCTGTCTCTATCTCAAAGATAAATAAACATTAAAAAAGAAGGAAGGAAGGAAGGAAGGAAGGAAGGAAGGAAGGAGGGAAGGAAGGAAGGAAGGAAGGAAGGAAGGAAGGAAGGAAGGAAGGAAGGGAGAGAGAGAAAGAACAAAAGAAAGAAAGAATGAGAGAAAGAAAGGAAACAGTTGTGCTTTTGGTTCTAATTTCTAATTGATTGTTGCTGTTGTCTAGAAATGCAACTGATATTGGGGTGTTGCTTTTGTACTCTATAACCTTGCTAAAGTCACTCACTACACCTAGTAGCTTCTTTGCAGATGCCATGGAGTTTTTGCAGAGATGATCATACCATGTGTGAATAAAGACAGTTGTACTTCCTTTTCCCTCTCCTGAATTTGCCAGCAGCTCCAGAACAATGTTGAATAGAGGAGGTTCAAGCAAGCATTTTTGTCTTGTCCCTGATATTAGAGGAAAACTATTCAGTATTTCATCATTAAGTGTGAGATTAGTTGTAGAATTTTTGTACATGTCCTTTACCATGTTGAGCAAGTTCCCTTCTGTTCCTAGTTTACTATGAGGCTTTAAGAACAAAGCAACACAAAACAAACAAACAGGAATGGCTGTTGGAGGGGGTGGCTGGCTAGCACAGTTGGTAGAGTGGGTGACTCTTGATCTCAGGATTGTGAGTTCGAACCCCATGTTGGGTGTAGACATTACTTTTAAAAGACTAAAATATTAAAAAAATTTTTTTAACATTTATTCATTTTTGAGAGACAGAGCATGAGCAAGGGAGAGCAGAGAGAAAGGGAGACACAGAATCTGAAACAGGCTCCAGGTCCTAAGCTGTCAGCACAGAGCCTGATGTGGGGCTCAAATTCACTGACTGTGAGATCATGACCTGAGCCGAAGTCGGACGCTTAACCGACTAAGCCACCCAGGTGCCCCAAATTAAAATATTTTTTTAAAAAGAGTGGGGGCACCTGGGTGGCTTAGTCGGTTAAGCGTCTGACTTTGGCTCAGATCATGATCTCACAGTTGGGAGTTCGAACCCCGCATCGGGCTCTGTGCTGACAGCTGGTAGTGTGGAGCTCCTTCAGATCCTCAAGGCGTCTGCCTCTCTCTCTCCCCTCTCCAGCTTGTGCTCTCTCTCTCTCTCTCCCTCTCTCTCTCTCTCAAAAATAAACATTTAAAAAAACTCTTAAAAGAGCTTAAAAAAATAAAAGAATGGATATTGGATTTTGTCAAGAACTTTCTCTGATCTATTGAGATAATCATATGGTTTTTCTTTATAGTTTTATAATATGTTGAATTATGTTGATTGCATTTGTGGAATAATACCATTTTTTAATGGAATGTTGTTATTTTTATATGTGGTTGAGTTTGGCAAAATTTAAAAATTTGTACATTTGTGTTCATTAGAGACATTGGTCTGTAGTTTCCTTTTCTTGCAATACCTTAGCCTTTGTTACTGCAGTGGTAATGTTGACCTCATGAAAGAAATTGGGAAATAGTCTCTTCTCTTTAATTTCTGGAAAAGTTTGATAGAATTTGTATTATTCATTTCTTAAATATTTGGTAAAATAAATGAAGCCATCTGGACCTGGAGCTTTCTTCATGGGACATTTTTAACCACAAAATCAAAATTTTAAATAGATATAGGACTATTCAGGTCATCTATTTCTTCTTCTTCTTCTTCTTCTTCTTCTTCTTCTTCTTCTTCTTCTTCTTCTTCATTGTCATCATCATCATTGTCATCATTGTCATCTATTTCTTCTTGAGTGTTTCCATTTGTGTCTTCCAAGGAATTTGTTTCTTTTATCTAAGTTACTGACTTTTTGGTATAAACTGGTTCACATTATTTCCTTATTATCATTCTATTCTCTATCGGATTTGCAGTAATATCACCCCGCCTATTTCTGATATTATTACTTTGTGTCTTCTACCTTTTTCTTAACCAATAGAATTGTATGAATTGTATTTATTTTCTTAATGAAACAGGTTCTTTTTTTATGGATTTTTCTCAATTATTTTTCTGTTTTCTGTTTCACTGATTGCCACTCTGATCTTTATTATTTCTTTTCTTCTCTTTCTTTTTTCATTTGCTCTTCTTTGTTCTAGCGGCTTAAGGTGGAAACTAAGTCCATTGATGTGAGACCTTCTTTTCTAATACAGATATTTAGTGTGCTATAAACATCCCTCTACTCCATTAGCTACATTCTACAAATTGTGGTGTGTTATGCTTTCATTTTCATTTATTCATACATTCTAGCTTTCCTTTTGATTTCTCCTTTGACACTTGGGTTATTTAGGAGGGTGTTCTTCTGTCTCCAAGTATATTTCTTTTTTTCCTATCAGGGATTAATGTCTTCCATTCCTAGATTTTCAATGTCTTAAAAACTGTTGTCTCATAAATTTTATGTATATTTTCAGTTGTTTCAGGAGGGAGGTCAATATAGCTTTGTTTGCTCCATCTCAGTTGGAAGCAGAAGTCCTTGTTCCTCATCAAACATTGGATGAATGAATGAATCAATGAATGAATAAATGCAATACATTTGTGTCTATACAAACATATAGTTTCCTATTTTATTGAGTGGATTATAATCCCTTACTGTCACTATTTGTTTTAATGTTATAATTATCCTAAGTTTGGTAAGTGAGTATAAACCTTTTTAAATATGGAAATGCTCAATGTGGCATTTCTCCCCCAAAATGAGTGGACGGAGCATGAAAGAGACTGGGCCTCAAGGAAAAGCAGAGAGCCATTATCACTTCTTAGTCCAATCATACAAAAAATAAGGAAATAATCGATTATTATTTTTTGAAAGATTTTTTTAACGTTTATTTTTGAGTGAGAGAGAGAGAGAGAGAGAGAGCAGGGGAGGGGCAAAAAGAGAGGGGCAGAGAGAATCTGAAGCAGTCTTCTGCCCTGACAGCAGAGAGCCAGATGTGTGGCTCCAACTCACAAACTGTGAGATCATGACCTGAGCCAAAGTCAGACTCTTAACTGACTGAGACACCATGCACCCCTGAAAGATTTTTATTTTTATGTAATCTCTTCACCCAATGTGGGGCTCATACTCAGAACCCTGAGATAAAGTGTTGCCTCCTCTATGCACTGAGCCAGCCAGGTGCAACAATGATTGATTATTTCAATAGTGAGTGTCAGAGGGACCTAGTAAAGGACAGAAGCACCTACATTATATTTTCGACACAGCAGTGAAGTGGCAAAGGAATACATTATAGAAAGAATGTTATTTACACCTTTAAGGTAAAGCAAAACCCAGCAGATCCAAGAAGCCAAGGCGAAACTTGGTCTTGCTGGTGGCCGAGATGGTAACTAGCAAGTGCTTGGGAAAACAACGATGCTCCTCGACACACATTTTGGAACTGCTTGGAAGAAAAATGACACTCATTCTTCATCATTCAACAAGCATTAATTCAATGTTTAATACCTCATACACATTGATGTGGGTACTGGGGAATATGACGCTGAACTCAACTGACAGGTCCCGACTCTGCAGGGCCTTACATGCCAGCAGTGTCGGGATAAAAGGAGTTATTGCATGAGCATGTGTGAAATTCCAGCCATGAATGCTCAAGGGGGTCTTTCCAGGGGACTGGGTTTCCACCTGAATAGGAGGGGACAAGAGTCAGTGAAGTCTAGGTTAGTATTGGTACTGGAATTTCATCTGCATTGTTACAATGTGCAGAGAATCACAGGGAAGGCTTGTCAAAACGTTTGAACTGGGCTTTGAAGTAGGAGTTTGTTTGGTGGACATAATAGGAAAAGTGTTCCATTCAGAAGAAATAAGATGTTTTAGTCATCGAGGCATTGGCAAATGTGGGAGAGCAGCAATGATTCAGTATCACTGGAACACAGAATAAGAATTCTCGGAAGGGCACCTGTGTGGTTCCGTTGGTTAAGTGTACAACTTCAGCTCAGGTCATGATCTTGTGGCTTGTTGGTTTGAACCTCGCGTTGGGCTCTGTGCTGACAGCTCAGAGCCTGGAGCCTGCTTCAGATTCTGTGTCTCCCCCTCTCTCTGCCCCTCCCCTGCTTGCACTCTGTCTGTCTCTGTCTCTTAAAAATAAATAACCATTGAAAAAAGAAAAGAATTCTCAGAAACTGGGCAAGTTTGGTTGGTAAGAATTCTGGAAGGGCTTTTTCTGATCCGTAGCCCGACACGTTATCCACTGCGCCACTGGGCTGCCCCTTGGAAGGGCTTTTTATGCTAGGCAAGGAATTTCAGATAGTATCCTATAGAATAGAGAGAATTTTAAGCAGCAGCAATACCTGACCAGATTTACTTGTTGAAAGAGCATTTTGATGGCATTGTAGATATTTGAATAGAATAGAGGGAGGTGAACAATGCATGGGAAAATCATTCCAGGGCACCTGGTGGCTCAGTCTGTTAAGCATCCGACTCTTGATTTTGGCTCAGATCATGATCCCAGGGTTTGTGGTTTCGGCGCCCCGTTGGGCTCCAAGCTGACAGCAGGGCCTGCTTGAGATTCTCTGTCTCCCTCTCTCTCTGCCCCTGCCCTGCCCTGCTCTCATTCTTTCTCTCTAAAAATAAACTTAAAAAAAAAGATTGCCTTAGAAAAATGATTCCTTCACCTAGTAAATATTATTAAGAGCCTAATATGTACTAGGCATTGTGAAAGATGCTAAAGATAAAATGATCCCAAGGCCAACCTGGTCCTTGCTCTCCTGGAGCTTACAAAGAATCTGGAGAATCAAAGATTAAACAAATAATGACAAAAATATTCCATCACAGATTTGATAATGCTACAAAGAAGTAGAGACTGCCTTCCGAATATGTAATTGGGACAACTAACAAGTGGTGGTCAGCAAAAGTCTTTCCTGGGAAAGTCACACAGGGCTTGAGAGCCTGGTTAGCCATGGTGAGCAGCAGGCTGGGTCAAGGAGCTGGACACCTTTTCAAATATGAAAGAAAGGCCCTTGGATTATCTGGACTTATGAGCAAGGGGAATGACCAGAGATACCATTAAGAAGACACCGTTGGGGTGCCTGGGTGGCTCAGTTGGCTAGGTGGCCGACTTCAGCTCAGGTCATGATCTCATAGTTCATGAGTCTGAGCCCCTCATTGGGCCCTGTGCTGACAGCTCAGAGCCTGGAGCCTGCTTTGGGTTCTGTGTCTCCCTCTCTCTCTCTGCCCCTCCCCTGCTTGTGCTCTGTCTCTCTCTAAAAATAAACATTAAAACATTAGGCTTTGAATTAAGAGCCTTGGAAAGTCTTTGAATGATTTGAAACTGGAGAGTAAGATGATTAAGTTTTCATTTTAAGAGAAGATCGTCAAGGATGCTCCATGGAGAATGATTTCAAGAGGCTGGGAGTGAACACATGCAGTGCTGCCCAGGAGGTGGAGCAGTGAGATCCCTTCCCGGGAGGGGAGGTACAACCTGGTGGAACCATTTTAGGAGCATTCTAGAGTTTCTCCCATAGTTGAATATACATGTATCCTGTGCTTCAGTAATTGTGTTCCTAGCTATTTATCCAAGAGAGATAAAAACATATGTGTACACTCCACCAGAAAAGATGTGCACCAGAATGTTCTTAACAGCTTTATTCATAATCACCCCAAACTGGAAATAACCCAAATGTCAATCAATAGAAGATGGTGAACAAGCTGTGGTGCATCCATTCAATGGAATACTTCTCAGTAACAAAGAGAAATTCACTTCCGATACTTGCAACATCAATGACTCTCACACACATATGTGTGTGTGTGTGTGTGTGTGTGTGTGTGTGTGTGTATATATATACATATATATATATGTATATATATATAGTGTATGACTCCATTTATATGAGGTTCTAGAACAAACAATCCTAATTTATGGAGATACAAGTCAAAAACAGAGTGGTTTCCTGATGTCAGGTGTATGTGTTGGGAGGGAGCAGATGAGTGACTAAGAAGGGACACAAGGGAATATTCTGGGGTGTTTGAAATGTTCTACATATTGACTGTGGTAGAGGTTATCCAGGTTTATTTATTTGTCACACTCATTGCATTTTTCACTTCAAATGGGTGCATTTTGTTTAAGTTAAACAATACCACAACCAAAACATAAAAGAGGGAGGAAGAAAATAATCTGTGGGAGTATACTGGAGTTGGCAGCGGAGAAACAGAGGATGGGAAGAATAAGAGAGACGTTTGGAGATGAAATAACATATTGATGCATTGGATGAGGGGGAGAGAAAAGTCAAAATTGATACTTGGGTGTCTGGCTGGGCAGGTTCAGTGAGCTGACACTGTTATTACTGACCTGAGGACAACTGTCCCCTTGGGGACCTGTTTGTGTGCAGTGGGGGAAGAAGGCAGAGGAGGACATGAGTCTGAGACTCATCAGTCTAATGTCTGGGAGGCATCACTTGGCCCCATTATACTACGCTTACCCCACTTTTCTCCTCCCTCGCTCGCTGGCTTCTTCCGTGGAGTATCAAACCTCCTCAGGACTCATTCTGGACATTATCTTCTCATTCCATAGCAATCGTTCTCTATAAAATAATACTCCACCCCCATTCCTCAGAGGGCTTGGGAAAACCATTAAAGTGGCTCCGGTCAATTGTCACAAAGTGGTGGTGGGTGTGTGTGTGCTCAGATTCAGTGGATAGGAGCCGTGGGTGCTAGATAGCCCCACAAAATGGAAAATGCACTCTCTCTCACTCAACACTCACACAAGTGAAAGATGTGTTTAAAATTAGCAGAGAGGGCGCCTGGGTGGCTCAGTCGGTTAAGCTTCTGGCTTAGGCTCAGGTCATGATCTCATGGTTCGTGGGTTCGAGCCCCACATCGGGCTCTGTACTGACAGCTGGCTCAGAGCCTGGATCCTGCTTCAGATTCTGTGTCTCCCTCTCTCTCTGACCCTCCCCTTCTTGCATTGTCTCTCTCTGTCTCTCAAAAATAAGTAAAAAACATAAAAAAATAAAATAAAATTACCAGAGGACCTAATTCCTTCCTTTTTCAGTTTTAATGCACCCTAAAAGTCTGGGAATGCAATTACCACTTAAGTTGAAGGAGAATTATCATCTGGTTGTTCAGAACCTGACTGAGAGTTGTTCTGTATTCTGGAAAAAAATTTGCCTCCAACATCACTTCGGTTCTTGGTGTGTGCGTCATCAATGTGACATTGCTAGGCTGGCCTGAATTTGTCGTAGGGATTCCCCATACAGTGGCCCACATCTGCCTGCGTTACTGAGGTTTCCAGCGGACACCATTCCCAAGCATTTGCCTAGGGAAAGTCATTTTATTTTGTTGTGCTTTCTTTTCTCTTATTTTTCCTTTGAATCAGTTATTACATACCTCTTTTGAAATTATGTGTTAGGTAGGTCATATTACCTATGGCTATCATTTGGGGACAGTAAAGGGTGGTGTTACAAAATATTTGTTATCAAAATGGCATGTAGAGTCTAATATGGTTGAGATAAACGAGGCTACTGATGTGGTGGTTAGTGACCTGGGCTCGGGAGCCAAATTGCTTGGTTTTACTACTGCAATTTTTGTGACTTTGGACACATTAATTATCCTCATCTTAAAATGGGGATCACTTTCCTACCACGTGGGGCTGCGCGAGGAAAACCATGAATGTTTAGTGAATATTTGTCAAGCACTTAGACCAATGCATGACTGACACGTATTAAGCACCAAATAAATTTTAGCTTCCAAGATCAGATGAGATCAGGCGTGTTCAGGGTGGAGTGGCCATAGACTGAGCACCAGCTAAATTTTAGTTAAATAAATTAAATACACTCTCTCTGGGAAATTTTCATGTTCATGCCTTTAAATTCCATCTATGCATTATTGAGGAAAAAATTCTAAATTTAAAAACGTTTCGGGGCACCTGGGTGGCTTCGTCAGTTAAGCACCCTGTCAGAACTCACCTCGTGCATGTGAGTTCGAACCCCACGTCGGGCTCTGTGCTGACAGCTCAGAGCCTGGAGCCTGCTTTGGATTCTGTGTCTCTCTCTCCCTCTGTCCCTCCCCTTCTCATACTCTATCTCTCTTCTCTCAAAAACAAATAATAAAAATACTTAAAAAAACATTTTGAGTGACCTTTGCCTAAAAAATACATGTATAGATATAACAGGATGACATTTGGTTTAAAAAAGAAAAGCCTTGGGAGAAAAAAATTCATTTTCTTTCAAGTACATAATTTTCGAAGTCAGGCTAGTCATTTACTCTTCCCAGTGAGATAAAGAAGAAAGGATTGAAGAACACTTATATTCTGGTAACCTCAGAAACCAAGGAAGAAAGACAAATTGAGAAAAGGTCTTACTTAAATTTAGATTTGGAGGCACTTGGCTGGTTCAGTCTGTAGAGCATGCAACTCTTGATCTCAGGGTGGTGAGTTTGAGCCCCACGTTGGGTGTACAGATTACTTAAACATAAAATCTTCAAAAAAAATTAAATCGGTACAGACTCATTCCAATTTATGCTCAGTAAGAGGAAGCAAGAAGATTCTTGAGATAGTTACATGTTCTTCCCAAGCTATTTAATTAAAAAAATTATTGTTGGAAAGGCATTTCATGTTATATACAAATTCTCAAGCTAAACTTCAACAATGTGCCCTACAAAATATTCTAATATTTGTTTAATCTAGGGAATATGCTTGTTGTAGGGATGGCATTTGCTTATTTTAATGAGCAGTGGTAATGAAACCCGTTACTCCATATCAGACCTTGTTTCTGGTTTTGTTCTGAATTGATGATGCAAAGTAAAATAAAAATGGCGACTCCAGGGGATTTAAAGGCAAATGCAACACAGAGCCTGTTTTCATCCACAACAAGGACTCACAAATATAAACCTCCAGCCTGAGACCATTCCTTTGCTGTTCCCTGGGTCCTGGTTGGCCTCTCCTTATCCTTCAGCTCTCCCGTGAAGCTTCACATTTTCAAAGAAATCTTCTTTGACCACATAACGTATGTTACGTTCCTCTGTTTTACACTTTCTTGGAACAACATTCATTTCCTTCTGTGTACTTGTCATCGTTTGTAATTATACACTTTGTTTGCTTAAAAAAAAAGAAATCTGTCCCATAAGAATTTTCTCCACCAAAGTAGTTCCTCACAAATGGCTGGGAACCAGGCCCTACCACAGTATCTAGTACACAGTAGGTGCTCAATAAATGTTTGTTGCATGGGTGACCTGTCATTTTGGCATTCTGGTGTATACAGGTGAGGTATAGGCTAAATATATCAATTTGAAAGTCATCTGCATTTAAACAGTATTTAAGTACCAGAGAATCGATGAGATCACCCACTGCAAGGAGGAAGTGGAGAGAGGGAAAAAGGTTTGGAACAGAGCCTTGGGGATCCTGACATTAATTTGGTATAAAGCAGAAGATGCTGGCAGTGGGTACAAAAAAAGGAATCGCTAGAGAGGTAACAAGAAATTTGGGAGAATGTGTTGCCAAGACAGCCAGGAGAAGGTAGGAGTGGCCGCTGGTAGAAATACAGCCAAGACCTAAGTCAAGACCAGGCCAGAAAAGTCACACTGGGTTTGGGAGTTTCAAGGTCAATAGTGACATGGGTAAGAGCAATTTTTGCGGAGGGCTAGAAAGGATTAAGAAAACAGCTGTGTAAATGTCAATAAATATTATTGTTTTCATTGCATTATGCTGTCATGGAAAATTATTCGTAAACCTGGTATGAAAGCATGCTGTGCTATGAATAGGTGTTCATATTTTTTAACTCCTAAAGAAATGATGTAATATAATTTTTTAAACATTTTAAGTAGAAAGGATCATAAAAGAAAGACAAACAAATATATGTATGTATGGATTTGATGGCAGGGGTGGGGGGGGAATCACTCTCGGTTTATTTGCTGGCCTCTACATTTTACATTTTGTAAACCTGATTTTTTAAAAAAAGATTTTATTTTTTTAAGTAACCTCTGCATCCAAGGTGGGGCTCAGTTTTACAATGCGAGATCAAGAGTTGCATGCTCTACTGACTCAGCCAGCCAGGCATCCCTATAAACCTGATTTTTAAAGTTGTGTCTGTGTGTGTGTGTGTGTGTGTGTGTGTGTGTTTAACATGCTCGTTGTGCAAATATGATACAAAACAAAAAGCCATCCATATACATTAAAGGAAGAAAATTAAAATCCTCAGAACATCATCAGCTAATGTTTAGGTGCTTATGTTTTAGGACTTCTTGTGCATGCATGCGTTCATTCATTAACTTATTTATTACACGTCTACCTGATAGGAACTGGGCAGGCAGTCAAGGGAGGTTTTGTTTCTTTTTAATGGTGAGATTGGGGCACGTTTTAAAGGGAGTGGAAAGAAAGACCTAGTTTACCAAGAGGAAAACAGGATGATCCTTAGAGTGAGGTTTTTGAGAAGCAATGGGTTTTAAGCTCAGAGAGGAGGGATCATTTTTTGAGTAGGGGGAAGAAAAGCGTTTTGAGGGGATGATGGAAAGAATATACACATATACACACGAACACATACATGTATTTTATCGTATCTACGTGTAAGTATATTGCTGTATCTACCTGTAGGTGAGTAGCCATCTCCCAGGGACACTTAAGTATATATTTTTACTTTATTGCAAGAATGTATCGTATTGTATTTACATGCTTCCTACGGTGTGAGTTTGGAACCCGTTTCTTCACTAATTCTATTGTAACCACTTTCCCCTTGCCGTTGCTCTTCCTCCCCATCATTTTTGCAGTAGCTCAGTTTTTAAAGCCACCTTAGACTGTTGGACATTTGGCCGTTCACGATTTTTCACCATCGTCCATGCCGACGCTTAACATCTTGACGGTGAAAATATTTGAGGTTATCCAAGGATTATTATCGGAACAGAAACCCGTGCCAGTGGAATTGCTGAGTCAAACGGTCTGCAAAACTCGGTGGATAAAAATCGCTTTTAAACCTCATAGCCCACCTCAGGTATGCATTCTTTACCTGAGGAGGAAGCAGAGGAGCACAGAGGTTAAATAACTGGCCCAAGGTCAAATATAATTACAAGTGGCGGATTTCAAAAGCCGCGCGGGCACATCTTGCTGCGGCAGGGGTAGAGTTTGCGGTTTAGGCTTTTTTTTTTTTTTTTTTGGTGTGTTTCGGCGGGGGAGGGGCCGGGCGGCAGGGAAGGAAACTTGTGTCGCAGCAAAGAAGGAGGAGGAGGAGGGGTGGGACTCCAGTCGGATCGCAGCCGGCAGCGGCGAGAGAGGCTGGGCCCGAGGCTCGGCGGGCTCCCCAGCCTCTGTGTGGGGCGCTTCGGAGGCCGTTAACCCCCTCAGGGAGGTCCGGGCCGCCGGCAGCGAGCCGCGCCCGGGCGGTTACCAAGGGCCTGTCCCGTCAACGGGGCTAGTTGCTAGGGCCTCCATCTTGAGGCCGACGGCCGCGGCGTCCCCGGAAGGGGTTGCCGAGCGGGGCATTCACTTCCGGTCTGGGGCCTGCGGCGGCGGCGGTGGCGGCGGCGGCGGCAGCGGGTCGGTGTAGAAAATGGCGCTGGTGCAGCGGCTCGGGCCTCTCCCCGCGGCGCTGCGGAGGGCTTGAGGCTCGCGAGCCTCACTCGCCGCGCCCCACTTGCTCGTGCACTTTACACACATGAGGTGAGCGGGCGCGGGGGCCTCCCTCCGGGCGGGAGGAGCCTGGGGCGCTGCCGCAGGGCCC